>NW_023234215.1:865715-1079755 GCF_002007445.2 Ailuropoda melanoleuca | reverse complement strand
AGCCAGTCAACAAGACTATTAGTAACTAAATTCTGGGGGACTCAGAAGTTATACACAGATTTTCAAGTGCACAGGGGTTGGTGCCCTAGCCCACCATATGTGCTTAGACACATACATAATCTTCCCATATTATAACAAAAAAATATTTACGCACTTTTTCAATGCCTAGCTCCTCTCTGTCCCTGGAAGCTCAAAACATACTTAATGCCACTGATTACTTGATATGATATCATAATAAGTTTAGTCATTTGATAAAAACAAAAGATTTGTGCCATAATTATTTCAAATTAATAGAGCCTTTGTATACTTGCATATGAAAGACATGTCTTATAGTTCTAGAGGTTTTACATTGATTGACTTTTCAACTCTATTTTCAATTGGGGAACAGTAAACAGAATTATTAAAATCACAGAGACTTTATAAATTTAAAGTTTCTAGTAGCCCAGTTTAATCCTGAGGAGATAAAATGTTTAAAAGTTGATTGGTTATGAAGGTGTTAAGATGACAGAATAAGAGGGGGAACTTGAGCTTGCCTTGTCCCTTGAACACAGCTAGATCAACATCAAATCATTTTGAATAACTAGGAAATCTATCTGAGGATTAAGAAAACAATCTGCACAATTGGAGGGAAAGATCGTAGCAGATGTTGGGTTTGGAGATGTGAATTGGGGGAGAGAAAAGCTGCAGTGCAGTGGAGGGGAGGAAGCCCTTTTTGTGGAGAGAAGTCAGGGAGAGAAGGAGAGAGTGGGAGAGAGAGCAGCATGTAGTTCACACAAGACACCATCATGTCAGGATTCCCTAGATTGCACTGGAAGAGAACGTGCCCCTTCCCGGAGTACATTTGAAAGAGGGTATATTGCCTCTCTGAGAAAAAGGCCAGCTGGGTGCCATTGAGAGGCTATTCAACAGCAGGGGACAGAGGCACACTCAGAGGGCAGACAACCTGGTTGCAAGTTTTCACTGTGCTTCACCATTGACTCCAGGCACCTGCGCATCTATGCAACTGCTTTTCTGGGACAGAGCAGCACCCGGCACAGCGCTGCAAGGCTTTTCTCTGGAGCAGAGGAGCAGGTCATGCCTTGCCAGGTCCTTTAAAGATTTGGAGTTTTGAATCCCACCTGCTGGCCGGAGATAAAACACAGGAGTACTGTGGCACTGGGTGTGATGATGGTCCAGACACAGACATGGTTGAGGCCAGGGATCTGACGCAAGCCTGGGACACAGGAGGAGATTGTTTGCTTTTCTGTGAGGGTCCCCTGAACAGCGGTGGCTATGAGTTCCCCTCCCTGGGGACAAGAAGGCAGGCTGAAGTCATCTTCCAGCCCCCGCCCACCAGCATGGTCAGACTTCAGAGAGAAGCACAGCACCTCCAGTGGAGGCTGCAATCACACCGAATCCCGCATCCCTGTGCTGGCAGGGGCATCTTTACTAGGGCAGGTCTGACCATGAGCCAGCGCAACAGGCCTCTCCTCAGAAGACCAACACAGGCCCTCCACATGCACCAAGTCTACTGATCTAGAATGCTCCAAAGTGTCAGCCTCAGTTCTGGTGGTGCAAGTAGGACTAGGCTCTCCTTTTTATTATTATTATTTTTTCAATTTAATTTTTTTTATTTATTTATTTTTTGGAATGAGGCTTTTGATTTTTTGTTCATTTCTTGGTTTGTTTGTGTTTTCTAATTTTTTTTGTATCATTCTTCGTTTTTTCTTCTTTCTTTTTCTTTGGAACCAGGTTTATAGTTTTTTGTTCACCTGTTTGTTTCCTTTTTTGTTCTTTTTCCTTTTCTCTTTTCTTAGATCAGGATTTTTTTTTAAATCAGTGTCATCTTAACAAACAAATCAAAGCACATCTAGTTAAAGGTCCCAATACTCCCCATTGCAAGCAAGGAGGAACTCTGCAGAGGACTGACCTGTGGGAAAGAGCAGCCAAAACACAACAACAGAGTGCACACAGCATACACCCAGAGACACTTCCTGAAGTTCCAGGCCCTGGATAGTGTATGACCCCTTTTTAATATAGTATTACTCTCAGGAGCAGAAAACATAACAAGCTTCCATAACACACAAAAAACAGAAACCTAGCCATAATGACAAGACTGAGGAATTCTCCCCAAAAGTAAGATCTAGAAGAAATCAAAACCTGGGATTTGCTCAAAACAGATATAAGGAATATATCAGAAGAAGAATTTAGAACAACAGTCATAAGAATGCTAGATTGGCTTGAAAGAAACATAAAAGACACCAGAGAAACCCTGGCTATAGAGATAAAGGACCTAAACACTAGAAAGGCTGAAATAAAAAGTGTTATAACTGAATTGCAAAACTTACTGGATTTAGTAACAACGAGTATGGAAGAAGCAGAGGATCAAATAGAGGATACAGCAGATAAAACTATGGAAAATAATGAAGCTGAAAAGAAGAGGGAAAGAAAACTATTAGATCATGAATATAGACTTAAGGAACTCAGAGCTTCCACAAAGTGCAATTATATCTGTATTATAGGACTCCCAGAAGAGTGGGG
This sequence comes from Ailuropoda melanoleuca, assembly GCF_002007445.2. Classification (NCBI taxonomy): domain Eukaryota; kingdom Metazoa; phylum Chordata; class Mammalia; order Carnivora; family Ursidae; genus Ailuropoda; species Ailuropoda melanoleuca. The sequence continues at coordinate 1,077,235 of NW_023234215.1, read as the reverse complement.
AAAAGGGGCAGAAGGTTTATTTGAACAAATTATACCCGAGAACTTCCCTAATCTGGGGGAAGAAACAGGCATTCAAGTCCAAAGGCATAGAGAACTCCCCTCAAACTCAATCAGCTATTAAGACATATCATAGTGAAACTTACAAAATACAAAAATAAAGAGAGAATTCTGAAAGCAGCTAGAGACAAAAGGTCCTTAACCTAGAAGGGTAGACAACAGATCTGTCCACAGAAACTTGGCAGGCAAAGAAAGTGGCATGATATATTCAACATGCTGAATGGGGAAAATAGGCAGCCAAGAATGCTATATCCAGCAAGGCTGTCATTTAAAATAGAAGGAGAGATAGAGTTTCCAAGACAAACAAAAACTAAAGTTGTTTGTGAACACTAAACCAGCTCTTCAAGAAATATTAAAGGGGACCCTTTGAGTGGGAAAGAGAGACCAAAAGCAACAAAGACTAAAAGGGAACATAGACAATCTACAGGAACAGCGACTTTACAGGAAGTCTTAGCCTCAGCAATCAGATAACAAAAAGAAATAAAAGACATCCAAATGGCAAGGAAGAAGTCAAACTTTCACTCGTCACAGGTGACATGATACTCTATGTTAAAAACCTGAAAGATTCTACCAAAAACTTTCTAGACCTGATACATGAATTAAGCAAATTCACAGCATATAAAATCAATGTACAGAAATCTGTTGCATTTCTATATGCCAATCATGAAGCAGCAGAAGGAATCTATCCCATTTATAATTGCACCAAAAACCGCAAACTACCTAAGAATAAACCTAAGCAAAGAGATAAAAGATTTGTACTCTGAAAACTATAGAACACTTATGAAAAAAATTGAAGAAGGCACAAAGAAATGGAAAAACGTTCCATGCTCATAGGCTGAAAGAACAAATATTGTTAAAATGTCTATACTACCCAAGCAATCTATACATTCAATGCAATTCCTGATCAAGGTAACACCAGCATTTTTCACAGAACTAGAACAAGCAATCCTAAAATTTGTATGGAACCAGAAAAGATCCCAAAAAAACAAAAGAATGTCAAAAAATAGAACCAAAGCTGGAAGCATCACAATTCCAGGCTTCGAGCTATATTACAAAGATATGGTCACACAAAAACAGACATATAGATCAATGGAACAGAATAGAGAACCCGGAAATGGACCGTCAACTCCATGGGCAACTAATCTTCGACAAAGCAGGAAAGAATATCCAATGGAAAAAGGACAGCCTCTTCAACAAATGGTGTTGGGAAAACTGGACAGCAACATGCAGAAGAATGAAACTGGATCACTTTCTTACACCATACACAAAAATAAATTCAAAATGGATGGAAGAACTAAATGTAAGACAGAAAACCATCAAAATCTTAGAGGAGGAAAAAAGCAACAATCCCTCTGACCTTGGCCATTGCAACTTCTTACTAGACACATCTCCAGAGGCAAAGGAAACAAAAGCAAAAATGAATATTAGGACCTCATCAAGGTAAAAAGCTTCTATACAGTAAAGGAAACAGTCAAGAAAACTAAAAGGCAACCGACAGAATAGGAGAAAATATTTGCAAATGACATATTGGTTAAGGGGCTAGTATTCAAAATCTATAAAGAACTTAGGAAACTCAACACCCAAAAGCAAATAACCCAGTTAAGAAATGTGTAAAGACATGAATGGACACTTTCCCAAAGAAGGTACCCAGATGGCTAGCAGATACATGAAAAAATGTTCAGCATCATTCAACATCAGGGAACTACAAATCAAAACCACAATGAGATATCACCTCACACCTCTCAAAATGGCTCTAATTAACAATACAAGAAACAACAGATGTTGGCAAGGATGAGGAGTAAGGGGAACCCTCTTGTACTGTTGGTGGGAATGCAAACTGGTGCAGCCACTCTGGAGAACAATATGGAGATTTCTCAAAAAGTTGGAAATAGAACTACTCTGTGAGTCAGCAATTGCACTACAAGGTATCCAAAGGATTAAAAAATGCTGATTCAAAGGGGCACCTGTACCCCAATGTTTATAGCAACACTATCAACAATAGCCAAATTATGGAAAGAACCTTAATGTCCATCAACTGATGAATGGATAAAGAAGATGTGGTATAAATACACAATGGACTATTACTCAGTCATCAAAGGGAATGAAATCTTGCCATTCACAATGACGTGGATGGAGTTAGAGTGTATTATGCTAAGTGAAATGAGTCGGTCAGAGAAAGACAAATAGATGATTTCATTCATGTGGAACTTAAGAAACAAAACAGATGAACATAAGGGAAAGGAAGAAAAAATAAAATAAGATAAAAACAGACAGGGAGGCAAACCATAAGAGACTCTTACCTATAAAGAACAAACTGTGGGTTGCTGGAGGAGAAAAGGATGGGGGATGCACTAAATCAGTTATGGGCATTAAGGAGGGCACTTGGGATGAGCACTGGGTGCTATATGGAAGCGATGAATCACTAAATTCTATGCCTGAAACCAATACTACACTATATATTAACTAACTTGAATTTAAATTTAAAAAATTTTTAATTAAAAAAACAAAAAAACATTGAGCCATATGATCAGTACACTATATTGACAAAACCCAGAATCATTTTCCCAGAGTCATAGAAAATAACTCAACTATACAAAGTTTTATACTTAAAATGAAATTTTAGCTTCTAGAAATTTTACATCCCTAATCCTATGTAACTGAAGTATTCTGTAAAATTATATCAATTAAACTTTCTTCTTTCAAATTAAAAACAAAAGTTGATTGATTACATCTAAGATACAGTATATCTTAGAAAAGTATGGGGCTAGGATGCCAGGGAGTTAGGGAAATTGGCATTAATTTTAAATGGATTGAGTTCATTTTCCATGTTTATGTCTGCTTTAGAGATTTTGCTTAGATGTAATATAAAGAGAGAACAACTATTCGATCTTTTTATTCCTTTTTCTTTTTCTGTACAATGAATGTTTTAAGTTAATGTTCAATATTCTTTAAGTATCTCACTGGCCTACTTTGCATAAGTACTTTGCCTATATTGTTCACATTACTTCAATGTGTCTTTCTTGGTTCTCATTGCCAAAATTAGGACCAAATCTGTATAAATCTATAAAACCCTTAATCATTAAAACCATTTCCCTCAGATTAAACTCCAGCTCGGTCATGAAAATACTAATGAATGTTAATATGACTCCATGGAAAGTCTTAACTGTGATAGTCCTGAATATGTGACCAGTGTGTGTGCCAAGCTGATTGAACCATTTTTTTTAACAATGGCTTTTTAGTTCAGTGTAGGAAAGGAAAGAGCCTACTTTTTCACACAATGCCAAACCCTGCATAGTTCCAATTTCAGCCTAATCACACTGTCCTTAAAATTTCACTCTGCTTGAATAATGAAAAAGGGTGATATGAAAATTGTATGAAACTAGCATGCCCCAGGACAGGTAGGGTAGGATGTAATTACATATGCTTCAACAGCTGGAGCAATGTGCTGTAAGAAAGGCTTTTAAGGTGACAGGAGTTAATTGCACAGGTTTTAGGATGGAAGAAAATGTATGTGAAGAAGCAAAGGGGAAGGACACAAACCCCAACAGGGTGTCAGATTTCGAAATTTGAGAGAAAAAGGGTTATCCCAAATTAGAAATGGACATAAAAAGGTAAATGGCAAGCCACTTTTTCCAATAGATGAAATAAAAAGGAGAATCTTGGCTAGGTGGGAAGCAGTGTATTCCTAGCTAGCCTCTCAAGCATAAACCTCTTTATGATGTATCTGCATGTGAAATAGGACAGCCTCCCATAAACCAGGCTGTGATATTTCCCCAGTGACACTGGTCCACAAGGCAACTCAGTAAGAAATAGCACATTTTCCTGCAATATCTGTAATAACAGTGGTGTCTATCTTGGACTAGAAATTGTAGGGCCATAGAAACCATGATGCATTCAGTCTTGTCTCCAGCTGAAAAACACAGCTTTTGAAAGACACCCTTTGGGTGGCATTCCTCTAATGAAGGCTGAATCACTTTTTGCAAGCTGTGTGAGTTTGTCAAAAGAAGAGAAAGGGACTGTGTATGATAGTAGGTGTCACATTGAAAATAAAACTTTCAAAAGGAAAAAGGGAGTAAGTTGTGGTATCAATCTTGGTCTTATCCAACTTCCCCACGGGGCTACCTTTTTACAGAGCTGGTTAGACATGAACTATGCTGCTCACTCCTGGTGGGTACAGAATAAACACAATATCTTGCCTACATATGCTTTGCTTTCTGAATGTTTTCAGAAATAGTGCATGGTAAATCACCAAAAAGGAAATCTTCTTGGATTTTGTATAATTATGATCTCTTTTAGGAATGTGGATAGGCAGAGAGGAATTTTTAATACCCCTGATATTGTAAGTTGTAACACTTGCTCAAGGATATTACCACTAGATCTTTAATTGACACTAATAAATTAATTGTGTGGCACTAAAATATTTAACAAAGACTGAAGCTTGTTCAGAGAATGAAAGTTTATTGTTGAATTTTAATGCATAATTCAAATATATTGATTTAATTGCTCATTCTTCCTCATTCTTTGGACACTTCATTTTGATTAGCTAAATGTGTTTTGAAGACATTTCCTCAGTTTGCTGAAAAAGTCAAAATCTTTCCTAAGCTAGAATATAAACACAAACACTAAATCATTTACTAAATATCTGTCAGCAATTTACAATCCCATAACCTCATTTCAAATTAAAATCTCTTAATGCTGCATCTTTCCCCCTGGGGAAGATCAGCTTGAAATTCTCAAGGCAAATACAAATTTCTTCTCCAGATTCAACTTAATCCTGATTTCTCATTAGAAACTTATTTAGAGTAACATGATGTCATCTGCTTTCTCATCATGGACAGCTGTGTTTATCAGCCTAGAGACATATTAAAGGTACAGATATATTCATTTATGATTGAAAAAAAAATGTAAAGCTATTTCAATCATTTTTCTGTGTCTTTTGTATACCTTTGCAGGATAGATTTTACCTTAATTTTGTATTTGGTCAAGTTCATTTTCCTTTTACCACTCTGCTGTTATTTTTGTTTCTTTTTTTTTATTTAAATTCTAGTTAGTTAACATATAGTGTGATATTAGTTTCAGGAGTAGAATTTAGTGATTCATCACTTACATATAATCCAGTGCTCATCCCAACAAGTGCCCTCCTTAATGCCCATCACCCACTTAGCCCATCCCCCTCTCCATCTCGCCACGAACAACCCTTAGTTTGTTCTCTTTAGTAAACAGTCCGCTTTATGATTTGCTTCTCTTTTTCCCCCATGTTTGTGTGCTTCATTTCTTAAATACCACATATGAGTGAATGCTTTATTTTAAAAAAAAGCAAAAACAAAAAAAACACTAGTATTTAAGAAGGAAAGTATAACCCAGACCTTACTTGTCTGTTAGTGTTTTTAATGAATGTCTCTGTATGTACAAAATATGTACATATGTACAAAATAAAAAGGACTACACCACATTTATGCATAATCTACCAAATATTTGGGGATTTCATGGAGGAGGGTGGTTGAAGTGAATTAAAGATCAACTATTCTCCAGTCTGTAGGCAAGACTGTACTTAAGTCTTACCGGAGGAAATTTTTAAAGAAGTTTTTAAGAAGACCTCCAAAGAAATTCACTCACCGTCCTATCTCCAAAAGACTTTTATGTATACTTGAAATCTAGCATAGTGACGGACGTTTTCCTTATTCTTTCTTGGTATTGATGAAGAATAATATGCTACAATTTCAAAATAATAATCTTTCTCAGGCCAGACATCCTGCAAAACGGGTCAAGGAGCAGTTACATCTTTGCATCCTCTAGTGTTGCTTACCAGCACTAGTCCATATTCTTCACAAGCAGAGAACCAGTCTGAAAACAGACTTACAACTCTGAGGCTTACAGGGAAGCAGGGAACAGTCCCCCTCCATCCCATCTGTATGTTGCTTTGACAACAAGTTTATAAAGGATAGCTTTTCATCCATAGGGACAAGAATTAGCCAGATACTGCTTTTTGATGTTGATCTTATTTTAAACCTTAAATCTTCTCCATGATTCTAGAATAAATTCTCTAATTTTTCACTGGTTGTTGATATTTAACTGTTATAGCACAGTCTTGATATAGGAAGATGATTCTAATATCCTTCTTACTTGGTATTATTCAAGTTGTTTAAAAAAAGAAAAAAACAACTGTGTACCGCGTTTACTTTCTTACGGTAGTCAAAGTCTGTTTGAATGCATTTTTTACATGTAAAGCATTTCTTTACTGAGCAACTATTTTTTGAACACCTGTCATATGACCATGATTGTTGGAGACATTTTGGGACAGTAAAGAAAGATGAAAAGATAATGCAGTTGCTGGCCTTTAGGAACATACTGTTTATGTGGTTAGGTACAAGAAGCCGCCATAATTATCTATACACGTATATTATATTTGTATGTGTGTCTATGTGTTGAACATATGCATGTATATATTGAGGAATGTGACATTCATAAATGATCTAATATTGGACTAGAAATTTCTAGTACGATAAGAGTCACTGATAGAGTGGCGCCTGGGTGGCACAGCGGTTAAGCGTCTGCCTTCGGCTCAGGGCGTGATCCCGGCGTTATGGGATTGAGCCCCACATCAGGCTCCTCTGCTGTGAGCCTGCTTCTTCCTCTCCCACTCCCCCTGCTTGTGTTCCCTCTCTCGCTGGCTGTCTCTATCTCTGTCAAATAAATAAATAAATAAATAAATAAATAAAATCTTTAAAAAAAAAAAGAGTCACTGATAGAAATTTAANTCTCTCGCTGGCTGTCTCTATCTCTGTCAAATAAATAAATAAATAAATAAAATCTTTAAAAAAAAAAAAAGAGTCACTGATAGAAATTTGTTTTAAATTAAAATTTTAAATTAAAGTTATTTAATTTTAACTAATTACATTAAAAGTTTCATTTTTAAATTAAATTGAAGTCAATTTAAACACAGAGGGTATAAAATTAATTGAGACACCTAAATTACCTCTCCAAACTCTGCTGTTACTCCCAATTCCTAGACCATTTTGTTGGTGGTGAGTGGTTTTCAGGTTTTAGGTCATCTCTTCCACCAGACAGAAACAGGATGTTTGATGAAAGGAGAGGGCAAGAGAGTTAAAAGGAACTCACTGCTTTATTGACACATTAACTAACAACAAAAACACACCCAACCCTTTTCTTTCTCCTTTTTATATCCATTATAAGACAAAGTAAAAACTTTTTTTTTTTAACTAGGCAAAGAACTTTATTAACCTTGCTTCAAACTTTATTCCCAGGCTTCTCCGGCTTAATCAGCTTAAAGAATGAATTGTGTCTAAGCAAAAACTGCAAAGAGTGGCAGTGTCCAAGCAGTTTGGGCTTAAAAATATTAGAGATCTAGATTTTATCGGATCCATGAAAAAAATTTTTTAAAGCAGTCTTAGTATGAAACAGTGGCTCCCAGTAACTTCTTCAAGTTCTGTTTTCTTCAGAAGCTGATTCAATTCAGTTTGCTTTGTTCTTGGAAGCTGCATCAAAATTCTCCACAAAACCTGAAACTTCATCCCCCTTCTGCTCTCCAGTAGCACGTGGTGCTTTTCCATCCACAGATGGTGAGGGCAGAGCTTCAGCCAGTCTTCCTAAACTAGTCAAACTGTACCAAGTTGGTTTCAGACACTGGGCAGCATTTCTGTCAGCAGCTCAGGTCGTGATCTCAGGGTCCTGGGATCGAGCCCCACGTGGGGCTCCCTGGTCAGCTGGGAGCCTGCTTCTCCCTCCTTCTCACTGCACGCCCGCTCATGCTCTTTCTCTCTCTCAAATAAATAAATAAAATCTTAAAACAAAAAAAAAAAGAACTGAAGTTTTTTATTATCTGCTGTAGCCATTGTATGAACCACTTCTTTCGACAGGCAGCTCCTTTTCCACCAATGCTCATGTGTGCTTGCAGTTTGGTGAGTTTCTCCTGGTTTATGATAGTTTCTTTCATCTTGTTGGAGCAGAAATGGGACCAAGGGAGAGTAGGGTTGGGGCTAGGCAGGTCTCAGGGAGGCTAGCTGAGAGAAATAAAGTGCACACATGCAGGGATGCAAGATGGCAGCCCCAAAGTAAAAACTTTTCAAACAATTTTGAAAACAATAAAAAAATTTGTGCCCACTTTTATTGGTGAATGATCAATCTATCAACCCATTATGAAACAGCAAAAGGTTTTCCTCATTGTAACAGAAGCCATTTATTTTTCCAACTGAAAGCCCCAAATACTAGCTGAATGCTTACGAGACTTTTCAATAACACATGGGCAAATATTGTCAAATCAATTCTACATTCAGAAGATCTCAGGCAGACTTGCTGGTTACAGGTTTAGGGACCTTCCATGCTCACGAGAGTAATCACAGCTAGACTAAGGTAGGAGGGTGCATGCACTAGCAAGCCGCAAGGTGACTCTAGAATTAAGAGTTGTGCTTAAAAGTTACTTGCACACATCCTATAGTAAAACAGAGAGGTGCACAGCAGCCTTACAGCAGCTAGCAATGCTAGTGTTCACACCAGGTCTCCTGGAATCTGGATCCTGCTGCACAGCCACACAGAACAGCCTACTGCTTCCTCTCCTTCCCCTTAACTGAGTTTTCTGGTCTTAACTGCTTGCTTACCTAGATCCACAGTCTCTGATGGGCTTTTCTGGCCAGTCAGGTTGATCTTACTTTTTTTGGTCAGTCCTAGCCTATAGTCTCCAAGTCCCTAGAATGACCAAAAGGTACCCACCTTTATCCAGAAGTTACCACAAGTCTTCTATGTCTCCAAACCTGTCAGTTACAAACAGACAATGCAATGAGAATCATAAGCAAAGGCTAATATACATAATAGCATCCAATGGTCACCAAAAGAACACACAGGTAGTTCCCAGGTAAAAGTTTAGGAAAATTCATACATTTAAGAACAGAAATAATGCTTTCCTTGGATCTTGAGCAAAATCAAGTTTACAGTAAATAATAGGTGGAAAAATATGGGGGAGGAAAAAAGAGAGAGGATAGCTGTATAAATCTGTATTTATTTAAACGTGTGTATGATGCTCAGAGGCTTACAGAATGATTAGGGCTACAGGTAGGGTGGACCATATATCTGGGTTTGGCAGGGACGGTTGTGAGTGTTGCCTATTCCTGGTGTAATTACAAATAGCATCTTTCTTACTCTTAAAAGGGTACCAATTTAGATAATAAAATCTCATGATTATTCTATCTATAGTTGGAGAAGTCATCATGGTGAGGATGAATTATTAAAAAAAAAAAAAAGTCAACTTGTGGAAAGCAATGAGTCAGCATTAAGCTGTGAAATTAGGAGACCAGGATTCGAAGTTGAGTCTGCAGAACTTTGCGTGGATGAAAATGAATGTATTTGCTTTTGTGGAGCACAGTGTTTGACTTTAAATGTTACAGAAAATGAGATCAACTAAGCAGAGAGAATCCTAGTGATTAAGAATTTTGAAGCCCGTAATTTAGAATTCTAATTAGACTTTAGCCAGTAGTTATTTTCCTTCTCAGAAGAGGAGCTTTCCTCCAACTTACATGGAAGGATTCTTGATTCTTGTTGCTTCAGAAAGTCTCATAGTCTGGATGATACATGGACCATGTTGGTGCCCATGCAAATGATGAGGAGTCTAAAAGAAATCAAAATCTTAGCTACAGACACTGTGAGGGTAAGACAAGAGGAGCATTGCCTCTCAAATGATATATACACACTCCATGTACTTCTAAAGTATAAAGCAAGAGAAAAGCCCTCTAATGACTAATTAGTAATATGCGTCAAGATTTTTAATTGCAATGAACTCTATTTCTTTATTGACTTCTCTCCTATTTGTCTCTCAGTAAAAGAGATAAAAGCAAAATTTTAAACTGAGAGTAAAACACATCTTAGGTTATTGATTTATTGATTTATTGATTTATTATACCCACAAGGCTTATATGTTTTAACGAACAACACAAAATCAGAGTTGCTCTGTCCTGTGCCCTTGACAAAAGACGTTATATCTAAAGAGCCCTTTAGATCAGTGACTATTGCCTGGTTCTAAGTTTCCAGAGAATTCTGTAATGACGAATAGATGACTGTAGCTCATCAGACCTGAACAGTGCAGCTCACTACTGTGCCAGTTTGGCTTGTATGTTGCTCTTCATTCTCTTTACATGCTGATGATATTGGGTGTGGTGACCATTTTCCTAGTTGCTTTCAGATGCATCCTCCTGCCTTGCACTGTCCTGTCTGATATCGCTGGGGGCTGACTGCAAAGTACAATCCCCAGGCTCCTTTGGCAACTAATCTCTGGTTCAACCAGAGAGCAGGGGCCAGGGAGAAGCCGGGGGTAAGGCCCACTCCCATCTCTGCTTCAGAGATGTGCCGGTGGCAATGACTCTGTCTCCATGTGGTTCCAGCGTCCGCAAGAGGCTCATTATATCTCCCTCCCAACTCCCGCCTGGTCAATTCCATAGCAGTTCTAATACTCACTGAGCAGCTCCAATTCCCCACTTTTGATGACAACACCCATACTTGGTTACAGGCCTGGGGAAATCTCAAGGCAATTTGTAGGTTGCCTTCTTGTCTCTGTTTTGAATTTCCTCACCCTTATGACATGGATCTCTACCCATCTACAGGTATTCTGTCCAACACCTTGAGTGGACTTCCCTTCCCAGCACCTTCCTTTTAACAGAATGTCCTTCCCTAATGATGTAGATGGAGGTTTAGAGACAAAACTAACGTTAGAGTAAAGTTTTTATTATTCCATGATCAGAGTGACTGCATTCTGATTTTTATAGAAGATTCCCAGTTTATGCCTGTTGTCCCAGCGTATTTATGAAAAACAGCTCCTTTAACTCAAAAGTGTTTCAGTTCACAAATTATATCGTCATTCTACCAATTTGCACCCTAAATTTACCACAATTTTCAAAACCTTAAAGATGACAACATGAAACATGGTATTCACTACCCTTTCTATTACTTAACAAGCCCCAATTCTTTCCCGGTTTATGGGTATTGAGTTTTTGTCTTACCCCAGAGATTCTAGAGTTTTCACAGTGTGCAAATAGTTAATAAGTTCTGGAAATATACATGAGCAGATACTCACTTAGTGACTGGAGAGTTAAGATCCATATTGATATAAATAAAGACACTAAAATTTATATAAATGGCTAATTAAACCCAAATATTTAAAAATAGGAATGTCAAAGGGAGTAGCATAGACATTTGGGTGGAATAGAAGCTGGTACCTTTATATTTATTTATCCACTTAGCAATAACTTTTAGGTGTTTACTTTGCACTTGTCTATGGACTAAGTGATAGACAAATAGTGAGGAAAAAACAGAAAAAGATGTATTTACTTTCAGTGGTGTTCCATTGCTAATAGCATGGAGAACTAGTGTTATGCCTTTTGGGCAAATGACACAGAAATATGTATCAAGGAGGGCACATATTGCATGGTGCACTGGGTGTTATATGCAAGTAATGAATCATGGAACATTGCATCAAGATCTGGGGATGTACTGTATGGTGACTAATATAACAAAATAAATATTATTTAAAAAAGAAATATGTATCAAGAGCATATATGGCTGTATTTTTTAGCTTATTACTAACATTGCATCAAGATCTGGGGATGTACTGTATGGTGACTAATATAACAAAATAAATATTATTAAAAAAAGAAATATGTATCAAGAGCATATATGGCTGTATTTTTTAGCTTATTAATGCTCCTCAAAAATTAATTCTAATGAAATAAAGACAGTTATAAATAGACAAAGTCCAATACACAAGATATTGCTTGCAATGGTGTTTGTAATACCAAAAATTAAGCAACCTGTAGAATATTAAGTAAATACACACACACACATAATTGCATGTTTGCTATTAGTACAATTACCTTAAAAACTAGAGTGCAAGAATAAAAAAGTAAATGCAATTTTTTTGGTTCAGTGATCTTATGCATTTTTCTCTATTTTAAAAACTTCTTGTAATGCTCCTTTCTCCAGTTAAGTCCATTTTAAGATAAAAATAAAATAAAGAATTCACATTGGCCTAACAAATAATTAATAATGTAAGACATTAAAGTTTGAAGTTACTTTCTGTAAGATGAAAAATTAAGCACTTGTGAAATGAATATTTCTTTGCTTCTTTCTACACATAATAATGAGATAAAACCTCAGTGTGTTGACAAAGACCACAGGCTGAGTCACAGGCTAGGGATTTTGTCACTTTCCTGCCAATAGCTAATTTTGACTAAAATTTCTTGAGTGGTTTCTCATCTGTAAACTGATGAATCTGAACTCAAGTAACTATTGGTCTATAAACTTTTTTAAAAACAATAAAAATTTTAAGTCTACGAACATCTGTTATCACTAACAGCTTATTGTTACTAATTATACTGCCTTTGTACATTACATTTGTAAACCTGCATTTATCATCTTATGTTTACGGTATACTTTCACAGACCACTGATCAATCCCAGAATATCCAGTTTTAATATAAATGCTATAAAGATGGTAGACAGTATCATCCTCAACTTAGAAAAAAATAGCTATCTTGTCTCCCTTCTTGTCGTATGAGTACTGGTTTATCAAGAACCTGTTATGCAAAAACATCTCACGTTCCTTGTGACATTCTCATTCTTTACCAAATGAAACAAAAGATAAAAATCCCCCTGGGTAGAATGTCCCTAATGAACAGAGTTGACATTAAAATGTGACAGGCTGACAGAGAGAATGATCTGAAGAACTCAAACATTCTTATTGCATGTGTATGAATAACCAAGAGATGGGAGACAGACAAAATTACTCTCTTAATTTCTTTTGTCATTCTAATATACATTTTAATTGACACCAAAGTTGTTTAAAAGTTCACTTTTGAAGATGGTTGAGCTCACAATAATTCATTCACGTGGAAGGTTCAGGATAGCTTAAGTGAAGGCGGGGCCTAGGCCGTATACATATTTTCTATGTGTACATAGCATGTCCTCAATACATCTTGATTTAATGAACAATTACTAACTAAAACTGAAATGTATGTTCCATGCAAGCCGGGATTTTTGTCTCTTTTGCTGACTGATGTCTACTAAGCTCCTAGAAGAGTGATTGGCACGTAGTAGGTGTCAATAAATATTTGTTGAAGCAATAGATGACACACAGGAAAAAAAAATATCCATTTTCTCACTTACTTCTTGAGTAATATTATTGCTAAAATGTCTTTTAAAAAAAAAAAAAGTAGTGTTTAGGGGGACCTGGGTGAATCAATCAGTGAAGCATCCAACTCTTGATTTTGGCTCAGGTCAGGATCTCAGGGTTGTGAGATGGAGCCCCACATCACGCTCTGAACTGGGCATGGAGACTGCTCAGGATTCTCTAACTACCCCCTCCCTCTCTAAAAAAATTTAAAATATAAGTAAATAAATAGTGTTTAGAAAGAAGCTTAGCAATGTAGCTGTGGGGATAACAAAAAGGTTATGGTGAATGCAAAAGTAGATGAACACGGGCCTATGAACTACCTTCAATCTTCACCATGGAGCTATTAGATTATTGGATATGCAAATGTTTTCGATAATTTCTTGATACAATGGAGAAATAAAGATATTAGCAAGTAATACAGCTATCTAATTGCGTTTACTGTGTATTTATTGGTGCGTACCCAAAACTTAGCGGCTTAAACAATAATGAACTTTAATAGCTCTTATGGTTTCTGTGAGTCAGATATTTGGGGATAGCTTGGATGGGCAGTGCTCAGTGTCAGCCCAGATGTCGCAAGGGCAACTGTCATCCAAAAGCTTGTTTAGGGTTTGAGGATCTAGTCTAAAAGTCGCTTACGCTCGTGACTGACCAGCAAGAGATCTGAGAGTCTCCACACCTGGGCTTTACCAGGGTTTCTGGAGCATGCTCTCAAAATGGCAGCCTGCGTCTCCCAGAATAAGTGATAAAGAAAGCTGAACACAGAAGTCACAGTGTCTTTTGTGGCCTAGCCTCAGAAATAACGTACTGTCAGTTTCACGACATTCTATTCCTTTGAAGAGAGTCACTAAACACAGACCACTTTCAGAAAAGGGAGGAATTAGGCTGCCTTTTTTGTTGTTTTTTTTTTAAAGATTTTATTTATTTATGTGACAGAGAGACAGCCAGCGAGAGAGGGAACACAGCAGGGGAGAGAGAGAGGAAGAAGCAGGCTCCCAGCCGAGGAGCCCGATGTGGGACTCGATCCCGAAACGCCAGGATCACGCCCTGAGCCAAAGGCAGACGCTTAAGGACTGAGCTACCCAGGCGCCCCGGGCTGCCTTTTTCGAAGGGAAAAATATCAAAGAAGTTGTGAACATACTCTAAAACCACAAAAATGTGAACAACTGTTTAGCTGATTTTTATGTAAGCTCCTATCCATTGCTCTAGCCATATAGAGAAATAAATGAGGTTATAAGATTTCAATTCTATAATTAAATGAGTCATATAATCCTCCAAGTAGATATTCCTGCACACTAAGTATTTTTCCCCAAAAACTAGTCAAATTACTAACTCTATTTTCCATTTCATTTTGTCTATGAGTATACGTTATATGTATTGGGAAACTTGATTACCAGTGGGTCTAATAGTTATTGTGTCGATTATTTAGATATCTATAAGAACCTCCTGGGGACACTGATTAAAAATATAGATCCTTGGGTTCCATTCCAGGCTGACTAAATTAGAATCTTGTGTATGAGTTGTTGGAACCTTCATTTTTAACAAGCTCCTAAGGGTGGTTTTGATTGAGGTGGTGTACGAACTCTAATCTAGTAAGCTCAGGTAGAAAGAACTGGTAAAACAAGGCATCACTTGTAGTGTAACCATGCTAGGAAAGATATCTGGATATAATGCCTCATGTCAGGGGCTGGTTAATGGAAATGGGATTGCAAATGTTTTCTGGTTTTTTCAATTATATGAACTAAGCCTCAAATAGAACTTCTGGAGGAAAAATCATAATGTTTTTCACAACTCAGCTGTAGGCTAGAAACTAAGCAGGAAATATTGATAGGCTTAAATCATTACAGAAACCTGAGAAAGTTTTAAAATGAAAAATTACATCATTTAAAATTAGGCTTCTGAGTTACAAAGCAGGAAAGGCAAAGAAATCAAGCATCACTCATCACCAGCTAAAAAGGATATTATGAAAATGTTGCTTCATAGCAACAAAAGGAATGAGGAGACCCAACAGTGACTCTTTCCAGACAATAGTAATGTTTGCAATTATCTTCTTCTGAAAATAAAGAAATAAACCATTGTTTAATATTTATAAAATGTCAGAAAATAATTAAATGAGCAGCTCTAACTTTATTAAATTTTAATTGCATCAAAGCAATTTTCAATGCACATTATTTCACATTACTTTTTAAGTAAATTTGGAGCTTTGTGAACAATGGCCTACAGCTGTATCTTTCTCCATTCATTCGCAATACTGGAGGAACAAGGAACAATAGATGACAAGGAGGTAAAGGAATGACACATTTTTTTAGTAGATACCTTCTGAACACATACATACAAAAAGGTAAGTGCAGATACTCCTTTTTTTCAGGTCATAGACTTTCTGAAGATACCACTCATACACTTAAGGGTTACTTTCAAAATCAGTTAATAAATTATGCACAAAACAAAACAATATTGGGGTGCCTGGGTGGCACAGTCAGTAAGCACCCAACTCTTGGTTTCGGCTCATGTTGTGATCTCACGGCTGTGAGATGGATCCTTAAAGTTGGGCTCTGCTCTCAGTGGGGAATCTGCTTCAGCTTCTCTCTCCCTCTCCCTCTGCCCCTCCCAGTCGTGCACTCTCTCTCTCAAATAAATAAGTGTTCAAAAAGAGAAAAAAACAGAAAATATTATCTGTATCATCTATAAAGGGTAAAAATATAAGTTCCAAATACAAAGGTTAGTGAGTGTCAGGGCTAGAATTTGCATCATATATTCTGAGCCCAAATCCGTCATACCAGCCTTCCTCTTCAATGTGATACTTACATGTTACTTTTGACCACAAAAGTCTTATTCATTTGAATTCTCATATTTTCACCAAACCTTATATGAAGGTTTTATTTTTCCCTTGTAATTAGTTTTTTTCTTAGCTATAATTCTAAATCTTCCTTCCAATGTAAATAACTTTTTACACCGGAATATATATATAGTTCCACAAAAGAAAATAAAGGTGGTGGTGGTCATAATAGGAATTGATTTTTAATCACAAATGTATTCTTGAAGGACATGTTTTATATATGAATTTAGGAGTGGAAGTGTAATGGTAACTTAAACTGTGTACAGATAATTTAATTATAATTTATGCCTTTTCATGTATATTACATAAGATACATACATGTATGTATGTCTGTATATTCATTTAAAACTTATATTTAGCTATATAATAGGGTATACCTTATTAACTAAAGAACCAAGACCAAACAAGTTAGATAATTTGATTAAAATTTCGATATTGACAAAGCACTCAATGTGACGTAGCTTGCACCTAAGAAATCAGAAGTCTTATTCTCACCTTTCACGTGAGAAGGACCTCATCTTGTTTATCACTGTCATCCTGAAAAAGAAAATCTTTTCTTACTCTTCAACACCTACTGGCTATATATAACAGTAAAAGAAAGAAGAAAAAGGAAGTAATTAGCAATAGGTAAATAATTAGGTAACTGTTTAAATTTTAATAAGTAAAAAAAATATTTTCGGGTTATATATTGCTGCATAACGACCCTCAAAACCCAGCCATTTTAGTATATCTAACAAGTATGTCAGTCAAGAATTTAGTCAGGGTTCAGCTTGGTGATTCGTTTGACTACGTGTAGTATAATTGCAGAGGACACTCTGGCCTTTCACTACTTATTTTCTCTAATTGAATGGGTCTCAAACAGGTAAACTAGTCTGGAGACTCCAAGTCAGCTTTTGTTACATGCCCTATGCCTTGACTGGAAGGATGTTCTCATCTGAGACTGTTCCCCAAAGCACCTACTCCAGGCTGCGGGACTTCCTCCACAGTGTCTCAGAGCTCCCAGAGATTCTATTTCTGCCAGGTTCTTAAGGCCCAGAACTAGAAGCTGGCACAGTGTGTCCCTGCCATTTTCTACGAGGCATGGCCATCACGGAGCCCTCCTGATTCAAGGGGAAGGGAAGGGGATCACGGACTCAATCTCTAAATAAAGACAGTGTCTCGGAATTTGCAGGCATCTTCAACCTGCCCCAATTACCCAGGGCTTTTTTGGTGGCAAATGACAGAAACCAAAGTTTAAACCAAATTAAACAATAAGGAGAAATTGTTGGCTGCATCATCGAAAAATCCATGGGCTTTGGATGCAGCTTGATGTAAGGGCTTGACCTCTGGATCTAGGACCTGCTCACTTTCCAACAGCTGGCTCTGTGTTTGCAACAGTGTATGCAACATTTGGTAACACCATCACCCCCCACAACTTTAGATCATATTCTCAGGTTCAAATCTTGTGAAAAAGAAATTTGTTTCTGTGGAGGTTTTTTTTCCAGTCTCTCGAACACACAAACAAAATACTGGGATGTCTCTTGGCATCCGAATGAGTTGTTTGGGACAGGTGTGCTTTCCTAAACCAATCACTGTGAGTAGGGGACCGAAAAATTCTAGTTTGCTTGATCTCAGTCACCCATGACCACTCCTCAAGCCAGGAGTTAAGTCAGCTCCACTGAGGAACATCAGCAGGGGACTGGAGAAAAGAATAGATCCCTAGAACCAAATCAGTTTGCTGTTCCTAGAAGAGTGAAGAATGCGGAGCTGCAGAAACAACAATTGTTCATCACACAATAACATCTTCATACGTGATAAGCAAATATGTGTGTGCATTCATGTTTTTAAAGCATAGGAAAAAAACAGCAGCCAGACACAAGACAAGCAGAACAGACTTAGAATAAGAAAGCTTAGCTGTTACCCAATCAAACCTTGGAGATCAGTGATACCAGTTAGGCCACCTTCCAGAGTCAGGCTATTGCCATTTTCTGGAAATCACCTCTATCATGAGATTGGATTGTCTTGGATCTCCAATGCTGCCAGGAAAATATCAGAGTGCCTCATGCTCTTTGGGAGTGCTCTCTCTGTTTCTATTTGCTGCCCACTCTTCCTGGCGGTTAGTTCTACACCAGGATTCTGCCTTCCTCCTGACCCACAATCCAGGATGCCTCTTTTTTATTATCATGCTTTGTCCTGTAGGTGGTAGCCTTGCTTATGTTGGAGCCCAGCTGGATTGTATTCATATCAGAATTTTTACATAAAAACCAGTCTTCACCATCTAATGAATTGCTCTGGGTGACAATGCACCCATTCCAATGATGTTACGTTGATAAAGACTTCTTGTAAGTCATCATTTGAAATGGTTCTCCTAGCTTGCACACGTTCTTTAGAACATCTTCAGTAAAGGGAATTGTTGACTATTTTGAAATAACAAAACTCATTGATAACCATATTGCAAACCTGCCTTGTGATCAATGTCCAATGAACTTTGTCCTGAAAGACTACCTTATACTATGGTGAGTTCTTTAATGTAGTCATTAAACTTAATTCATGGTATTTATATATGTATGGATAAATCTTAATCTGTATATATTAATTAATTTTTATTATTTTCCTAATTTTCAATTTTCTCTAAGTGACTGAGTCTACCATTAAAGTGTACATTAGAACTGAATAAGGATCATTTTAAAAGTTCAAATCCTAAGACTTCCATCCCAAATATTCTGATCTGAAAATTCTTCGGCAGGGATCATAGTGTACTTGTTTGTTTGGGGTTTCTTTTATAAAAACTTCCTTTAGTTATTTGTAAAATAGCACATTCTTGTTTAAAGAAAAATTTAAAAATTTAAATATTCATATGGAATAAGCTAAATATGCCCGTGTGTTCTTCCTTTTCCACACCTGTTAGGTAACAATCTGCTGTGAATCCCTCTATGATTTGCTTTATGCTCAAATAAACATATTTATATGTTTTATTTTATTTGGTTTAATATGAGGTCATATAGTACATTCTTCTGCAACTTATTTTTCATTTACTAATGCATTAAAAAATCAAGTCAATATACTTAGATCAAATTCATTATTTAAATTGCTGTACAGTATTTCATACCATTATATACCACAATTTTCAAAATCCTTTCCACACTGAGGACTGTGTAAGTATTGCTTCTACACAGGTTTTCTTTGTCCTGCTTTGAATGCTCCCAGAGGTGAAATCTAAAAGAATTTTTAGGTGACTTCCAAATCTAATATAACCTTGGACACAATGTACTTTATCAATAATTATAGAAATAGATAAAGAATGGAGGTTATATAATAGCAACACAACTTTAGCAGGAACATTAGTCATCGTCATTTTTATATTGTCTTGTATTCCTAAGAAAAATAATGAATTCACTATGCAATATCTTTATCTGCTGGTTTTTGAAAATGTGATTGCTAATCAATGCTATTTGACTTTTAAATTTGAATAGAAATCTCCAAGTTACTTTTTTAAATGTTGCATCAATTCACATTTCATAAGCGATGTAAGATGGTACCCATTTCCTTCCATCATTACTGGCACCAGATATTATTACTCTTCGTAATTTTTCTAAATCTGATGAGAAAATTATGATACCTCATTGCTGATTTAATTTACAAAATATATGACACAAATGGTTACTATCTCCAAAATATAAAACCTCCTATAAAGTAATAACAGAAGAAAACACCCCAATAGGAAAATGCACAAGGATTATGAATAGATGTAATTCAAAAAAGGAAATCCAAGGGGCCAATAATCAGATCTGAAAATGTTCAGCCTCATGAGAAGTAGAAATGTCTCCCCTATTAGGATACAAGCTCCATGAGGAGCTGACTCGATGTGTATGGTGCATCCCCAACATCCAGAACAGTGCCTGGCACATGATCCCTGTTCAGTGAACATAGGGAGAATATTTGGTGACTGTGCAGTAAGACTAACAACAGTGAAAAAAAGGAATATGCTTAAAAAGTCCTGAATGACCCCAAACTCACTTTCATCAGATTTAACCCAGGAAGAAAGTAACCCAATCTGAAGTCAGACACTTAACCAACTGAGCCACCCAGATGCCCACATCTCTACACTTTAAAATAATCTTTTGGAGTCCGATTGCAAGAGAACAGTATCAGATAGTATGGGAAAAACACACTTGTGACCAATTTCAACCTTTGTCACTATTCTGCTGTTTATTGGTCCACTGTTTCTTAGAGTGATGATAAGGAAATCACGTGGAATGTGCTAGCTTAGTGATATAGCATTGTGTGCATTGAATGGATATCCTAACTGAGGAAGTCAGAATGAAATTAAAATTCATTAGTAAACTACTCATTAGTCAAGTAACATCCCACAGGACGGCAAAGACAGATTATAACCCATCTGCAAATCCCTGTTGCATAGATGTCACAGAGCAGGTTCAAGGTGAAACTTTGAATGATTATTGGATATTTTAACACAAAGCTGCTCAGATTTCCAAATTATGCAGGTCTATTTTGTTGGAAAGTTAATTCATTATGTCAAAGCTACAACTTTAATGCTTAAAAAGCAGTATATCAATATAATTGTATTTTACTTCTTATGCCAGAGTTGAATTACAAGTTATCCAAGCAGCTGGATGATGTGGAGGAAGGAAAATGCTGAGGAGCAACTGTTTCCAGCATGAACTACAGGAGCATAATGGAAATATATACATATATATATACACACACACACATATATATATATGCGTGTGTGTGCGTGTGTGTGTGTGTGCGCAGAGCATTATTGACCTTCTTCTATCTCCATCAAAAAGAATCTGGTCTGAGTTTCTTTGGTTCAGGAACCATTTGTTATCCAGGTATCCAGTAAGCAAATCTGACAATCTCCCTTGCACAAATGAAAATGGGGACTAGTACATATATTTTCGTTCCTAGATAATATATATTTTAATAGCTTCTTAATGTAAATAATGCCTTATGCTAGAAAGCATTCTGGTGGTGAAAATTTTAGATGAACTAATGAAGGAGATATTTTCATGTAGCAACCCTTTTAAGCCCCTTAAACTTACCACACAGTCGGTCAGCATTCTCCTGTTGGACTTGAAGAAGTGAACACATCCATAGACTGAGTAACAGTGATGGTGGAAGGGTACGACAAATGGTCTCATTTTCTCACAGAGAGGCAATACTCAGAATTTTAATTTTTGTTTTTCTGGATTTTTCCCAAATTTTTCTATCTCCATATTTATTGAAATTGAGACATAAAATCACTTTAATGATTTTCTTGGAAATTAAAAATGAGATATAAAATAGAATTAGAATTTAATTTTTCTCATAAAACTCAAAAATTTTAACTTAGTGAAGCATAAAAAAAGGAAATGCCAACCGTTGAAACAATTCTGGACTAGAAATTGAAGATTATAGCTTCTAATTTTATCTTTGTCACTGAATCCCCATATAACCTGTACCTCGCATGAGGTCATGTGTAGATCAATGAGCAATGAGAAAAGGGAAAAAGGGAAAGGAAATATTATTTCTATTTTACAGTTATTATTGAGCTATTTCATAAAGTATAAGATATAATAATAATACCTATTCAATAATATTATATTATTTTGATAGAACTGTAGAGTTAATCAACAACTGTTAACACTTTCTCAAATCCCTAAACAAGTTGCTTTTAAAATGTATTTTTTTCATTTTTAAGGCAGAAATCACACCACAAATTGTCCTTAAATACTACTATCAAGCACCAAAAACAGAACAGTGCCATCATCCCAGCAGAAATTACAGTTTTGTACCAAACTTTGTTTTTAAAATATGGTGAATTTCTTGGGGCACCTGGGTGGCACAGTAGATTAAGTGACCGACTCTTGATTTCCTCTCAGGTCATGATCTCAGAGTGATAAGATCAAGCCCCACACTGGGCTCTGCACTGAGTGTGGAGCCTGCTTAAGATTTTCTCCCTCCATCTCCCTCTGCCCCTCACCACCCCCACTCTCTCTCCAAAATATATGGTGAATTTCCACGTACACTTAAGTGATAAAAATTATCTTCCTTGCTGTCAGAGGTGAAAGAATCAATACTTGGTTAGACACAAAAACAATATCTCCATTTAAAATATCATTNATTTTCTCCCTCCATCTCCCTCTGCCCCTCACCACCCCCACTCTCTCTCCAAAATATATGGTGAATTTCCACACTTAAGTGATAAAAATTATCTTCCTTGCTGTCAGAGGTGAAAGAACCAATACTTGGTTAGACACAAAAACAATATCTCCATTTAAAATATCATCCACAGGGGCGCCTGGGTGGCACAGCGGTTAAGCGTCTGCCTTCGGCTCAGGGCGTGATTCCGGCGTTATGGGATCGAGCCCCACATCAGGCTCTTCTGCTGTGAGCCTGCTTCTTCCTCTCCCACTCCCCCTGCTTGTGTTCCCTTTCTCACTGGCTGTCTCTATCTCTGTAGAATAAATAAATAAAATCTTAAAAAAATATCATCCACAAAATCCATTTCCAAGATTGTAGAGTCAAAAACTCTATGTTGAAGATACAGGTTAATTTGAAGAAAGCCAAAATTGTTTCAGGGAAACTATTTTGAGAAAAGGGATAGTATTATTAGCTCCATTAAAAAATTGTTTTTATCTAGTCTATATAATTTAGCCAAATAAGAGAAAACTAAGGAATTAAAATTCCTCTCTGGTTTGACTAGGATAAAAATAAAGAGCAAAGATAAAGTTAGAGACATAAAGAGGAATCACATTTCGAGTACGCAGGTTCCAGAGGGAGAATTTGAGACATTATTCAGTAGGCAGTGTTGAATTATAGAAGAGCGCTGAGGTGGGAGTGCCAAAATTATAGGCTACTTTAAAAAAGATTGATCTTGACTATATATGGAACAGGTCAGAATGAAGAAATATTAGCAATAAGAAGACCCATTAGGGAACAAAGGAAGTGATATAATCCAGATGGGAAAGGGGCCTGGAGGATGTATGCAGCAGTAGAAATGGAAAGGACAAAACTGATGTAAAGGAGAGTCCGAGGAAAAATTTGAAAGCCTTGGGGATGGATTGGATGTGCTGGATAAACTGGGTGATTCAAAGATAGCTCTAAAATACCAAGTCTGGACAACTAAGAGAATAATGATACCCCTAAGAATTCAAGAAAGTCAGATGATAGATCTGATTTGGGAAAGAGAGAGCACTTTTATCTAAATAGGCCGACTTGGAGTTGTGCTGACTTCAGACAGCACACTTTTGTTGTTGGCTGCTGTTGGATGTTCAATGCTGTCTCTACCGTATTAATTTTTTGATCTTTAGTCAGTTATATAATAAGCTCTTGAAATCCCAGTTTCTGTTATCTGCAAAACGGGGATAACATGCCTAACACAAGAGTGGTTGTGATATTTTGTGAAATGTGTAGTTACATCTGATAAATGGGTGGTCTGAGTAAATGCCAGGTCTTAGACCTGGGATCCCAGAGCCTGAAAATAGGTGCCTCGGTCAGCATGGTTTCTTGGTTTTTCTCAGCAATGATGAGTCTCCTATAAATAGAAGCAGGGGCAAGAAATGGAAAAAGTAAACAATGGCAATGATACAAAGTTTGGAACATGTTTCAGAGGTAACAACAGAGTATGGAGGATTTAATAACAATGGTAGCAAGTTGGCATAGTCAGTGGCTGCAGTCTGCAATATACCTCGAAGTCTTCTTACGTTCCAGAGAAGTGTGGCAATGAGTCTCTGCTATATGCCAGCCTCTAAGAAGCAAAGGTTAGTGAAGAAAACTTCACTCTGATCCTGCCCTTGAAGTCAACAGTCACTCAGTACCTTAAAATGCCCCACGGATGTCAGCACATTACCTTTGTAAGCTAGGTTACTTGACTTGGCTGTTTTCAATAGCAGGTCATTATTAACACACAAAAAGATCTGCAAATGTCTCAGATATGCATTGTCGCCATCTAAGTTGCCTGCTGGGTATCTTTAGGCTTCACCAGGTCTCTCCAGATGTGAATCCCAGAAGAATCGGTGAGATGGCCCCAAGACCCACTCCCATAATGTCTCGTACGCAGAGTAAATATCAGCAGAGGAGATGAAAGAGTACTTTCATCACAGCCACACAACCTTTAAGAGAACACAAATCAGCACCAGTTTTCACTGGTCTTTAGCTTACCCACCTCCCCAAAGTTTACTAATCTCCTTCATTCCAAGATCTCTTCATTTTATGTTCTCCTCCTTTTCCTCTCCTCTTTCTCATCACTCCTACTCCTGTCTTCTCTTCTCTTTTAGAAGAAAAAAAAAAAAAACAACCCTGTAAACTCCTAATCCTTTCCTTTATCATATATACAGGTACTGTCTCCTACTTAGGTTTTGACATCTGACAACATTTATGCCTCCCTGCCCCCATGTGTCCTAAGACTGCATACAAAAGTGTTTCCAAAAAAGATACCTATCTTCCTAAAAGGTGTTTAGTGGTAAGAAAAAGAAATACATTTCCTACCCTGCAATTACTCCAGGGTTGAGATCGGGGCTGTTAACACTGCAGTGGTTGAGTCATTGACCCTTGGAGTCCATGAAACCTGGGTTTGGTATCATCCGTAGCTGTGAACAAGTTATTTATCTTCTGTAAACTTCAAAAGTAATAATATCTACTCTCAAATGTTGTGGCAATCAAATAAAGGATGTCTTTAGGGTGTCTAGCACTATGTCCGATATGTCCTAGTTATACAATAAAGAGTGCATGCTTTTTTTTTTCAGCTTCATTGGGTTATAATTAACATATATGGTTGTGTAAGCTTAAGGTGTGCCACATGTGGATTTGGTACACTTATATATTGCAAAAGAATTACCACCATGGTAGCTAACACATGCATCATGTCACATAATTACCATTCCTTTTTTGTGGTGAGGACATGTAAGATCTTAGCGACTTTCAAGTATACAGCACAGTATTATTAACTATAATCACCGTACTGTACACAACGAAAAGTGGATGCTATTTAATTAATTTTGGGGCTGGAGGGTGAATTTTGAATCCACCTCCAGACTTACATCACTTACCTCTTTGTGTATCTTCCTAGAATTTTATGAACGTGCTTCATTAACTACATCAAAGAATAAGACCCTTGGACAAGAATTAGCACAAACCCAGCTCTGACCCCAGCATCTGGTCTTTGCATATCTCTGACTGTATTCTCTAGAAGTAACTTTCCAAGTGATTGTATTCTGATTATGCCTTATACTGGATACAATAACCATAAAAGGCTCATGATCAGTCAACACAAAGGAAACCCAAAATTCTCTTTTCTCTGAACTGAGCTATAGTCCTCAAGTCTGAGAGTAATGTGACTCCATTATGCTAAGGAAAAAGGATGCTAATATCTGGCCAGAGTCCAGTAGAGCTAGAAAGAAAAAATTTATTTCAAGAAAAGACCGTTTTGCTTGCCTGCTCTCCAACTGTGGGAAGGGAAATATTAAAGAAATCACACTGAGGCTGATTTTGGAACCCTGCTGCAGGGACTCTCTTTTCATTGACATTTACACACATATATGCTTATACGCGTCTGCTCGCTCACAGACACGTGTTGCTGGTTTGTTTGTGCAAAGTGGTTTTAAACAAAAGTGGGACTAATAAGACTATTCTGCTTTTTGTGAACACAGGGTACTTTTTGCTGACTGTTTTTTAAACAAAGCTTTACATAAAAAAATACTGCTGAAAGTTTCAAAGTAATATTTTGTAATTGTAAATAATAGATGAGTTTTATCGGCAAAAGTTTCATCTTTGCACATACGAGTATTTTTTCAAGATGAGTAAAAAGAAGATCGAAATGTTATTAGACGCTACACTGAAGCAGTCCTCATCTGCCTACGCACCATGCTTGACAGAAAAGACCGACCTGTTTTGTAAAGTTGACTTTGATAAATCCACATGGAAGTAAAAAGTTCAGAACTTTAACTGTAATTCTACTGGATATAATGAATAAATATGGTTTCAGATGGAAAAGAAGAAAGATACACTTATAGGGAACATGTCATTATGCCACTATTAACACGATCATTATCATAGTTCACATTTCTGAGCAATTTTCATGTATCGGCCACCAGGCGTGTAGATACACACACTCGCTGCAAGTACTTGTTGCTAGAACCCCATTTTACTTTATTTTATTTTTATTTGAGTATAGCTGACACACAATGTTACATCAAGTTTTACGTACAACATAGTGATTCAACATCTCTATACGTTATGCTGTGCTCGCCCCA
This sequence comes from Ailuropoda melanoleuca, assembly GCF_002007445.2. Classification (NCBI taxonomy): domain Eukaryota; kingdom Metazoa; phylum Chordata; class Mammalia; order Carnivora; family Ursidae; genus Ailuropoda; species Ailuropoda melanoleuca. Next base: position 1,050,940 of record NW_023234215.1, on the reverse strand, counting down.
GGTATCGCTCCCATCTGTCACCTTATCAGGCTCTCACAGTGTCATTGACTATATTGCCTATGCTCTTCATGTTATTCCTGTGACTTATTCATTCCATGACTGGAAGCCTGTATCTCCCACTCCTCTTCACCCGTGTTGCCCATTCCCTAATCCCCTTCCCTCTGGTAACCAACAGTTTGTTCTTTGTATTCATATGTCTGATTCTGCTTTTTTGTTTGTTCATTCACTCGTGCTACAGAAACCCCATTTTAAAGATTAAAAAAAAATGAACTTCAGCATTTTCAAATCAATGACTTAAGGTTACATGACCAGAAAATAGCAGGTGCACAAGGGCCTGGGACAAGGCTCCCTTTTGCTTTCCAGAACAAATATTTCATGCTTATATATACATTGCCTTCTGAGACACAGACACATGGGGACCATGCTAAAAATTTTGGGTGGCCTAAGGCAAGTTAGCTACTTCTCTGCTACAGAAAGCACACCTCTCTACCAGATTTAATTTGAACAGACTTAGATAACAGGAGCAATGTTTTTAGAACAGAAATTTTTCTCTAAGAATCCCATGTTTCTGTAATTTGAACTAATGAAATGTCCAGGTGCCTTAGCAATAAGGCAGAAAAAAAAACAAAGAAGTAGAAATGAATAAAACAAAACAGCATATTCTGGGGATGACTGGCTTTGTTAGTCTGATTGTGAGTGATAATTTGAATTTTATTATCATTTATTCAGTATTGGTGTGTAGCCTGTCTATCATGAATCATTGTAGGTAGCTACATATAATGAATGTTTTATCATTTTGGTAAAATCTGCCTAGTTGCTATGGCGATAGTCATTATAAAATGAGTAAAATAAAATTCAGACCACTACATGTCTAGAATAAAATCAGTGAGGTAATAACTGCGAAAGTAGGCATTTGTTACTTTATATATTGTTAGAGCAGTGAAATAAAATTACATTTGTCCTAAAAGTAGGTATTTCCAATTTTACATTAATGCATCTGAACGAGGTAAAAAGAAGTGCTAATGCAGAGTGAATGGAAAACTGAATTATATAAGATGTTCTATATTGAGATTAACTGTATATAATATAGCATATTGGTTTTGATTTAGGAGTGATACAATTAAATATTTTGAAAAAGCAATTCATGCTTCATACGTGTTTTCCTAAATGTATGGTTCCTCCACTTTCTTACTCATCAGTACTCAACAAAAGAAAATGGAAAATACCCCCTTTCTTTTTTTTAACTACTGACTCAACTGGGACATGGTATTTGGCAGACAAACAAAAACAGACAATTCTCCACATGCCAGTTTTATTTTTTCACACATTCGACCTCCCCATATTCAAAATATGTGTTTTCTGATGACAACATATTAAATATAGATTTGGAAAATTTGAGAAAATACCCTAGAACCCAAGCATGTTCACAATCTCTTGTTTACATTAAACAACGCTGCCCATCCCTTTCCCCGGATCCAAAAAGCTTGTGGAGCTTGAGAACAGATTCCAGAAAGTTGAATCTTCTCTCATACTATGAGAAGTTTGTAAATAGGTTCCTTACCAAATGCTGTAATCCTTTCATATTGAAGAGAAATTGTTGACTTTCAAAAGAACACAATACAAAGAAAACCATTAGCCTTGACAATTCGTAGACCAAATAAAACACATTATTCTTCTGCTGTTCTTGTAAAATAGTATCAAGCTTTAGAAGTTAAAAGAATGCTCACTGAAATCTTTTCACCTACTTGGGAAAAATAAGTGGCATATTTTTGAACAACAATGGCGCAAATTTTGTTGAGAAATGTAAACCAAATTGGAGAGATGAGAGCTGGGTAGCTGAGATAGTATGTAGCAATATCCTATCGGTTATGTAGACAGAGTTTTTTTCCATTTTGTTTTGCTTGTATTATTTTTGTTTTTAGTAATCTTGGTCTGGTGACCTTTTCCTTAACTGGAAATATGAAGAGTCAGAGGCCTGTTGACTGTTGGAGATGATGTCTTGAGATTTTCATTCAAGAAGACCTCCAAGTTCCCCTTCCACATGCAGGGAAAAAAAGCCCAAGATTCAGGAGAGAAGACTTCTTATTTCATTATCACACACACATCTCCAGCCTCTGTGAATTTATCATTCCCTCGATCACTGCCTGTCTCACCTTAGAAATTAACATATATTTTACTTTTCCTTCTCTAACATTAAAAATGCATTGCAATGAATAATATAGCAGGGCTGTGTATAAAACTAAGCCTTCCGCATCCTCTTTTAAATGTTTGTTCTTCAGCAGAGATCCTCTGAGGAAAACATATTGAAAGGATGAACAGTAATTTAATTTTTTATCATAAGCATTAGTGGCAAATAAAGGACAAAAGTACTTTTCAGTGCTAAAGAAAAAAGATGAGATATTCATCAAGGGAAAATACTGCCTTCAGATTGACTGCCAGGTCATGCATATTCTTTTTCTTTTCAAATAGAGAAAATCACAAGATTAATATGCAGACCCTGGAAATACTTCCTATGTATGTTACAAGTAGCAAATATTGGAGACACTGTTCGTACTTTTAAAGAGCTATCTAAAAGCTTTTATGAAAAAAATGAGGTTACTAAACATTTTTATTAAAATATGAATCTAAAATTCAGAATTACATTGTTTCCCAAAGTCCCTTGAATTATAATCTTCCCTAAAAATGCGATAAGGAAAAAAAATCTGCTGTCAAGTTAGATTGTTAATTAGCTATGTAACGTAAGAAAAACCAAAAACTCGATTTTGAGGGTGCCCAAAGTCATAATAACATCTGATACTTCTACATGAATTTCTTTACTTTGACTAATAGAAAACGTAAAACGGCTGATAGCAACTATAGGTAAAACTCAGTAAAACAGTACTGCCAATCGTGCCCTCAGAATTTTGCAGCAGTGTTAAAAAGAAGGGAAAAAATAAAGTGTCATCTTACATTTCTAAAGGGAAGTTTAGAAATTATTTTATACTTGCTTGTCATATTTCTAGGGTCTCTAGTATTTGATCCATGAGTAATGAAAAAAATATTTAATTGGGGAGACTTTATGGTCTGTGAGGAAATAAAACCAAGTCTCATGTAGCAATAACTCTATTAAACAATAATATAATTAAATTGCTCACCTAGACTTGAATTGAAGGTCTCTGTTTAATTATCTGTCCTGACCTTCAATTGTAGACCAATGTTCAGAAACAAAACTATAATCCTGGCAGCATACCACTTTCAAAAACTCTTATCTTAGGCCACATTTCTGCTTTCCATTTTTTACCCTTCAGCATTTTACCCTTAAATGATGTACTCAAATACATATATATATATATAATTATATATAAATAAATATCTAATATATATATTAGATATATATCATATAAAAATCAAGTGTCTGCCCCATAAATAGAGAGAAAAATTCGGTGGCAGCCAGAGGGAAGGAGGTGAGGGGATGGACAAAATGGGCGAAGTGGAATGGGAGGTAGGGTCTTTCAGTTACAGAAGGAATAAGTCACAGGGATGAAAGGTGCCACATAGGGAATACAGTCAATGGTATTGTAGTAGCTTGTATGGTGACAGGTGTAGCGTGATGCACTGTTATCACACTACACTTGTAGCCAGCACAGCATAACATGTAGAGTTGTCAAATCATTATGTTGTACCTGAAATTAATGTAACATTGTGTGTCAACTGTACTTCAATTTAAAAAAGTGGGGTGAGGGTGGATAAAATTGGGAAGAATTTGGAGCACCTGGGTGGCTCAGTCAATTAAGTGTCGGACTTTTGGTTTCGGTTCAGGTCATGATCTCGTGGGTCATAGGATCGAGCCCCTGAGGCAGGCTCCGTGCTCATCAGGGGGTCTGCTTGAGCTTCTCTTCTTCTGCCCCTCCTCCCCTCCGCCCCCCCCACTCATACATGCTCTCCCTCTGTCTCTCAAATAAAATCAATCTTCAAAAAAAATAAAATACAAAGTATTTGACGAAATTGAAACTTTTAAATTATTGAAGAAAAATATAAAGCCTACATCAAACACTAATGCACAAAAAAATGGTAACAGAAATAAACATACAAATGCAAAGTATGTCAGCCTAAGGGGGTATTCTTTGGAGATGGTATTTTAAGGCACTTTGGAAAAAGGACAAGCGCTCTGTGGGAATTCTGATGGAAGAGCATAAGATTCACCAACTCATTGACAAGGAACCTGAGTATCCAGAGTATCTCTAAACCCATCCTTTTGTTTTTGCTTTTGTCTTCATCTTTAAGATCACGTATCTATGTCCACTTAAGCATGTGATGATCTCAGCACAACTATACCAAACACTTCTTTTTTTCTTTCTAAAAGTATTTCTGTTCAGAAAGTCATTTAGAGACTTATTACGTATACAGTTTACAGGCTCATTGTCTCTGGCTATCAAGTGTTAAATTATGGCCATCGTTGACATCCTTGTTCCTTCTGTCTATATGTTTACACAGTGAAGCCTAAAGCACCAGCGATGCTGGAAGGCCCAGGGCAGATTTCAAAAAGGGATCCTGACCGGAGGATGGGTTTCATCTGAAGGAAAGCATGCTCCCTGGTAGAGCTTCTGCTCTTTGCATCCTTCCCTAGCCTTCCCCGAGTGAGCAGGCATAATAACGGCAAGCTCTTATGCCACACGCACGGGACAATTTTCCTCAGGCTTTTCCTATATAAACTCATTGACTCCATACAACCCCCTGAGTTAGGTACTCTCACTATCCCCAGAAAAGAACTCGAGACACAGAAAAGAAACCAGCAAATGGTGGAACTGGACTTAAAATACAGTACAGTAAATAATACAATACAAACAATCTGGTTTCAGAGTCTGTTTTCAAACCAGTATATTACGTTGCCTCTCGTCATGGATCTTTCGGCTGGTTCCTCCCACCAGAATGAGGTAAAAGAGTCACCTACCACCCCTGGAGAAGGAAAACTTAAGAAATGTTGGGGATTTTTCAAACAAGAGAGCAAAGATGTTCTCAGCTTAGTGGAAAGATTCAAGCTTACAATTATTGCTAATTTAGATTCTTTTCTTGTCTGAGCTTCCTCTAAAGGATGTCACCATATATCGCAAGACATAAACAGATCTTTCGAGCTAAACACAGTTCTCCCAAATTGGTGTTAACCAGTATGTTAATAAGTGGCATCTGGACCTCTCTCTGCGCAACTTTATAAAACAAGCCCGTATGTACCTTGGTTCTTGCTGCCTGGATGTTTAGTCAGCCCACGGTTCCTCTGATTTGACTTTTCGCCCTGCACCTTATTTGTAAACTTTAAAACTGCTTTGCAATATTGACCCGTTTCCATGATATCACAGATGATTCTAGGTGATTCTGCTCTCCCCTAAGTCTTTCCCGTTCTTCCTGGGGCTTTTCACAAGGACATGAGCCCACGCCCGCATCTGGTACTTGTCATCCTGGTACAGCCAGGGCTTTGGCATATGACCACAATATTGTTTGACACGTGCAGAAGAACACAGGCTGCTTTCCCAGCCCCTGAACTTGCTTTGAGTACTTCTCCATAGAGTTATGTATGTAGGGAACAAACTAGAGTCAAAAACGTTTTGTTTTGTTGTTTTCTGATACTCTGTGTTCTGAAATATTCATGTTCAAATGCAACAATATTGCAATGGTTTTAAAGGTCTGTCTTTTTCTTGTAACCAGTGAGTCATCCAGGCCCTTGGATGTTTTACAGTCTTGCACATAATGTTAAACCTGACTGCACGAAGGGAAACAATATATCCTATATTTGAGAACTTATTTTTTTCACACAGCTTCCAAGATTTACGTAATATAGTAAGAATAACATGGTTGGTGCGTTCTATGGGTCGATTCTAAGCAGAGGAGTAACTGAGATCAAATGTCAGAATAAGTTTCAGTTGACTGTGATTTTTTTTTCTCTTCAGTAGAGACTGGACTGCAATGATAACTTGATCAGGAGTTTGATAGGAAAATGCGGGGCTGTGTATTGTTCCTAATCAACAGCACCACCTTCTGTCTGCAGAAATGTCAGATCCGGGGGAACGCATAGCTCGCTTTGCAATGTGTCAGCCTAACTGGGCACTTGACAAATTATATAAATCCCGTTTTCTCTTTACCTTGATATCAATGAAGTCAAAGTAATTTTTAAGCGGTGCAAACAGCATGTTAGGACAACTAAACTAAACGCTTCAACCAAGAACAGCACAAGGAAAAAAACAGCACAGCTTCGATAGAGCTGTGCCAGAACTGCTGAGCTCCTCCGGGTATAACCTTTTATCTAGTCCTCCCACATGGAAATTCTCCAAAAGAGCAAATTTTGTGGGTTTCACAGAAGAGAAAGTGTGAGCTCTCGTTTGTTACAATTGGAAAGATTTAGAAAACCACGTCTCCAATCTTACAGTCTCGTCATAAGGGAGAAATAAAGAGATCCAGAGGCGTGAGTAAGCTCATAAGCTCTTTAAGTTCACATACCTTCCAAATAAAAAACTATGTGACACACACACAGATGCTCTTTTCTTTGCTCTAATTCAGATAACTAAAATAACTGAAGCCTCGAGCTATTAAAGAAATTATAAAGGAAAAGTTAATTTGCTACCAAATTCATAAAACTCATTAAGTCACATAATACATAGCAATGCAAATAGAGTGTGGAGGAGGTCCCAGCACCCATCTAAGTGGTACTTAGATATATGGGGGTCAGTCTGCAAAATAGCGAAAGGATTTCTCTAGAAGTCTGTCTGCAGGAAGACTCAGAAGAACTCATCCTGAGGTGAAATGAAGCCAGGCACCATGATCCTAAACTACTGGGGCATCCTCAACTCTTACAAGTAGGAAGATTCTGCAAGCATGATTTTGTTCCTCAGATCTGCCTCCTAGATACTTATTTCGTAGAACAGGGAAACTATGTGAAAACTGAGAAAGCCACGGCACTACAACTCCCGCCCACCTACACCTATAAGAACATCACACAAGGGGAGCAGCGCGTTCTCTCCAAATGCGCAAAATTGGAGTTGGAGAAATCTTGTTTATTCTTGATGACGGTGTCTGGCAAAGCATCTCCAGTGCTTGGGGAGAAAACTTCGCAGAAGATATTTTTGGTGAATCCATTTTAAAAACATCCTATGGGGGCGGCGGTGCCTGGGTGGCTCAGTCGGTTAAGTGATGACTCTGGATCTCAGCTCAGGTCTAGATCTCAGGGTCATGATTTCAAGCCCCATGTTGGGCACGCTGAGTGTGGAGCCTACTTTCAAAAAATAAATAAATAAATAAAAAATCTTAGTAGGACTTCTGAAAATAGGTGACAGCCCAAATGGGCAGGAGGGTGTTTGTAAGGAGGAAAGATTTGCAGGGGATGGAGAGGTTGCTATTAATGAGAGAGAGAGAGAGAGAGAGAGAGGGAATGCAACGTCAGTTATCTCTGTTATCATAAACTCAGCATTCCCACTGGGAAAATCATTGAGTCCAAATGTGAGCACGGAAGGACTCAACTCTCAAGGGAAAGAGGAGAAAAGGATACCTATCATTGATATTTTATATTTCTCAGAGAACCTCAAATCACATAACCATTCTTTCTGAATTACCTCAACATAGAGTACTGCAGAAAGTTATGAGTTAATTTAAGATGGATCCAGGCAAAAATGAAATTATTCCCCTAAACAATACCTACATTTTCTGTAACGTCAACCAAAATTCACTGGAGGATTATACAATCCCCATTTACTTTTGGCCAGATAAGTAGACCTTGATGTTATTAAAGAGTTTTTTTTTTTTCCCTGCCTGAAGACATGGAAGGGAATAAATGATCTCTTGAAGTCCCTTCCTATCTGTGATTCTATTTGTTACTTTGATTAAAACTTTCTACAGAAAGAAGTTCCAATTAGAGCCAGAAATTTCCAGATAAATTAGTGACAAAACCTTACCCAAGCCCCAAAGTCATTGATTCCAAAGGACTAAGCCACAATGCGATATGCCTGTGTACACTGTAGAAACCAAAATTATGCCAAGCATAGACATTTAGGTGTCCCGAATGTCATTACAATGGGAAACAAGTGACTCTTTTTCCAGAATAGAAACGCTTCCAAATGTTTCAACCATTGCAATTCAATTTTTTAAAAGTATTGGCTACAGGAACCCACTGATCAATGCAAAAAATATGAGCAAAATAATAGGTTTCTATAAAAAGTATATAAATTAACCACCATGTAGAAATATTAGTGAATATTGCATAATTTATATCTCCCTTTAATTTTTCAGAGTCTGCATTAAAACCTCATTATAAAGTTCTCAGAACCAACATTCATGATGCTATATTTTCTTAGTTCTACTCTTATGATAACCCTGTCTCCTAGCAAATTATTCTTGTTGTAAATATCACTTTAAGATATACGTGCTTTTCAAAGATGCTGTTAACAAGAGATAAGAATGTGGTTTTAAGGGAATATGCCTTAAGTTTCCCAAAGAGTAGGCCAGTTTCAAGTTATTAGTTAGGAACATAAATTGCAACTTGAAGGATTTTATTTATTTGCTTTTTACAGCTGATCATCTGAACAAGCATCTCTTGGCACAGTTGCCTATGATGAAGACTTACAGCGAATCTATCAGCAGCACACAATGGCCTGAGGCAAGAGACATAGCCGTTCAGTTTTCAAATGTACCATCTGCTTTGTTAACCAGGCTCTAGGTAACTATTTCTAGTGTCTCTCTTTGCCCTGTTCCCTTCTAGTCAATCCAGGGAAAACAGGACATTCCACATTGGGATCTAGCTTTCCAATCAAAGCTGCCCCTTGTTCTCCTTTAGATTTTAATTATACTCTTAATGTGAAACGGCATGAGGAAAAGATCCTAAAGGATGAAAGGCACAATGTTTAATTCCTAAGATCCTTGCTTACCTATAGCACTGTCTTATTTGGCTGTTACAGTATTGGAAAGAAATTAAGTATGTGAACTCTTTCTGCCCAGATCCAGGACCTTAAAGATTAAAAAAGCTAAATAAATCCTTATACGAGGGAAGCTTGTGTTATAAAACCAGCCTTTCCATACTTACCTCCTAAAACTCAAAACTGATCAAAATCTTGATTAGAAAACACTAGAGTAAGTGAACAACTTTAAGGAACCCATTAAAGGGAGAGACTTCCTGGCCTTCCCTTTCTCCCTCTAATATCGGGGAACACTGATATTCATTGTCTCTTCTAATACAATAATCTATTTGTTGCTTTGTAAATTTCCACATCAAAAGAGAAAAATCAAGAGTAAAAGCCTATCAAGATTTTTCCCATAATGTGATCATTTCATAAATATGGTGTCCTTTGCAACTAGAGAGCCATAAATAGGAGGTTTTGCTGCTACCTCTTTTATAAATGCAAAAAATATTGTTGGTCAGAATGAAATCAGTCTTTACCACATTATATAAGTATTTGACTAACTTCTTTTATAAACCTATGCTCTTAGCTTCTGCTATTAATAATATTTTTTCATTTGTAGACCTAAAACTTAACTTGATACCAACATTACAATAATTAGAAAATCATCCTGCTATTTTTTCCCTATTTGCATTAATTCCAACTTCAGAAAAATAAGGCAAGCACCAGTTTACTGCAGTATATAACTATGGATAAGTAATCACTCGTTAAGAACAGAGTTATATACGTAATGTGATAGACAAAGTTTTAGTTTACAAAGGAATTTTTAGAATTTAGTAATGCTAAAGAAATGAAAATTAAACTGCTCTTTTCTAAGTTCTTAAAAGGGCACATGCCAAATCGTTATATTACACACATTCCTTCCTACTATACCAACCTTCTGCTAAATCACATTAATATATATTAAGAGTATTTATCATATTTCTTCTTTGTGTATTTGCTCAAATATATGAGCTGCCTCTTTGAAATATCCTCCTGGTGTCATAAATTCCAATTAATTCACTGTTTTTGCTCAGAACATCTGCTAGAAAATATTCTCTTTTCTGCCGTGAAGAAGGCTCCCAACCAAACATGGACAAGAATCATTTTAGAAGATAAATAAAGGATTATTCATTTACAATTAGATTATAAGGAAAGTCAAGTCATTTGAAGTAAATGAGAGCTCATTTTTTTTTTTTTTGAAATGCAGGGGAGCTAAGAGCCTGAAAAATCATTATAGCTTATTTTACATTGGAGAATTGGGAGGTCAAGCCATTAACTTTGTGAATTTGTGGAGGTTTCCCAGAAGCTTACTCAAATCCACTCCTAGGCCAATGTGAAACTTATTCAACTTATTAGCATAATAACATAAATGACCATTTGCAAAATGAAGACCGACATGAGTTTCTAAACCCTGCTAGTAAAACCTCAGGGTCACATTGAAAGATGATAAAATGATAAACAAGAGTCCACACCAGCACCGAACGAGGCAAGAGATAAGTAGGTTTCTAATTCTCCTGTATAAAATGACTAGCCTTATTTCTCTGCATACACTTGTTTTTATAATAATCACTAGAATTAAAAATTAGTAGATTCTACCAGTAATTAAAAATGGACGTAGGCTGAAAAGAAAATGAAAACACCATGTATTTTTATTAAATGCTCTTGAAGCGCTTACTAAGTTAAGTTTTAAATTGCTTTATGTTGCTTGCCAATTACCAGGAAAAAAATGAGATCATGAATAATACATTTTAAACAATACTTTCCTTCACTTATGCCAAGCTAAATCATAGCTGTATTTAATTCAGGGAACTAAAAGGATAAAAACAGTTAGCCATGATAACTCTTGGCATTCGTAACCAATTTTGAGCCAAAATTCATAGTTTTTATGTATGCTCCATGCTCCATCTAATACGTAAGAAAAGATATTACTTCATCAATGCCTAAGAAGTGCCCAGAGGAATCAGAGTTCCTGTATATGACTTGGTCAAACCACAGAATCCAAGAGGGCTGTATTACCATATAAAAGCAGAGCACTTACTCCAAACTTCAGATCAGAAATGCAGACAGATCATCATTGAAACCGCATGGATTATGCAGAGATATTTCACACACGCCTGAATTCTGATCTCAGTTCTACTAATCTCATATGGTTGTAGTCAGGATTAAGTTGGATAATACAAGTAAAGTGCCTACAGCCCTACTGCTGCAAATAATGAGATTCTCTTGTATCCTACTCAACTACTTGATAATGAGTAGATACTTAGGGCATACTTTGTAGAAAATATTGTGCTAGTCTCTACAGGGGACACCATGAAAGTGTATGACATAATTTCTGCCCTTAAGCACTTATAGTAAAGATGGGCAGTTAAGAAACATATGGCTAAATTAAGTTTTGGATACATAAAATTGGTAAGAGTTCAGAAGAAATGATGATCAAAGAAATTAGGAAAAGAATCATAACATCAGAAAGTGTTCTAACTAGAAGAAATCATAGAATTATTATTTGGAACATCCACAAATATGAAATCCTTCTGAGGTCATCTTTTATTTCCCAAGTGATGAAGATCTCTAGTTTTTTAAGTCAAGATCCCCCTCTTTGGTATTCCCAATACTAGATGCAGTTTCACCTTCTGGAAAGACTACAAAATTGAGATATCTTAATGTTCAGAGATTTTCTGAAAGATAAAAGTTTAAAATAAATATATTAACAACTGCAATTAATAAAATGAAGAAAACCATTTTATTTGTTTTATCAACAGATAGGGCTCACCATTATTTTATGTTGTGTTTTAAGAAATTGACTGTATGCTCATCCTCTAGGTCCACAGCAAAGTTAATTTTTCACTGCTTATTTGGCTTGATGCCATCCTGAAAAGCTACATATAACTAACAAAGATTCATTCACTTTTTCATTTGTTCAACAAATATATGTATATGCAATGTTTCTATGTGCTAAAACATGTTATAAGCCCTATGGATGGAGCAGTGAACATAACAGATGAAAAATTTGTCGTCGATTTATCCCTCGGAGAGCATGTTGACAAATGTGGGAGTGATTTTACTTACCCTCCATTTACCTGACTCTCTCTTCCCAATATGGGAAGAAATAGAAAAGTTCTATGCCAGAAGACCTCACAGAGTGCACATACAGAGCCTCACTAGTAGTGAATTCCTCAAGCCTCGGGGAGACTAAAGTAATTTGTATTCTAATTCCAAATTCATGAAGACTCTTAGAGTGTCAAGGAAAATTGTACTCTTTGAAGATGATCTAAGTAAAGATATACAGTTCTGCCAAATATGCTCAGATTACTATAAACTCTTTTCTCTCACCGATTCTTGAAATGAGGATATCCTTTGCTTTGACACTTGTTTTATATTACAGTGATATATCTTAAAGAATTGGTCTTGGCCAAGTAAGAAAAATACTAAACCCTTTGTTTTTTGTTTATGTACATCTCAGAAAGTATCCTGTCTGCTGTCATTAAAATTGCTGGGCTAATAGTAAAAACTGAAGAGTTTGACTATTTCAAGCAGATCTGTAAAAATAATTGAGAGTTCTGAATGCTTAGCCACTTTTATAAATCACACAAGATCCTTGAAACTTTGCAACTGATATGCATCAAAAGAGCCGAATCTGGAGCTTTTTGTCAAGTAAATCAGGCTGAGAATTTTGACATTTTTGCAATTTATTTCATTTTGCTTGTAAAATATTGAAAATAGCTCCTAGAAACACGATTTTGTCCCATTTGCATCATAAAAGAGCTCAAAGAAATACCATATGAACTAGTGTCTTCAGTAAGCCTAGACAAAATGACATCTAATAGGATACAGAGGTAGCACCTGCCTGTCTTCTTGTGTAAATTCTGATACTTTTCCCCGAGTTTGGGGGAAGAAGAAAGATTCTTTGTTCATTTAATCTGTTAGCAACATAGCATTGGCCCTTTAGTTCCTTCCAGTTCTTTTTCATAATAATCTGGTCATCAGCCATATCATTAAGCCAACCATCGAGCATGCAAAAATATTGTTTCACCACAGTTGAAGAAGCAATATGTAAACTATACATGGGAAGCCTAAGATTTATCTCCACAGAATACAGAGGAAGAGAAGAGATAACATTCACATTTCTTCAAATTATTTTCATTCTCTTCCCCAAAGACCTCCTGTTCTAGATCTGTCTCTGTTTAATTACGCATATGGTACTCTGTATATAGGTTTCATCTGCTCCAGTTAGCAGCACCAGTTGTGTTCTTCCTTTTCCTCCAGAAATCCTTATAAATAATTTTCCCCCCACTGAATGTTGTATGTAGTCCCTTGGCTTCTCATTCATCTGTATAGTCGTTATAGGTGTCGGTAGCCAAGCAAATCTTCCGAATCTATTAATTCATATGTAAAACAGGAACACAATCCCAAGGTGATAGCGTTGTTAGAAGAATCCCATTAAATACGATATATAGGGACGCCTGGGTGGCTCAGCCAGTTAAAAATCTGACTCCTGATTTTGCCTCAGGTCATGATCTCAGGGTCGTGGGATTGAGCCCCTCATCAGGACCCTGCTTGTCCCTCTCTCTGCTCCTCCCCCACTCTCTCTCTCTCTCTTTCTCAAATAAATAAATGAATAAATATCTTTAAAAAATAATAAAATAAATAACTATGATATGTAAAGCTCTAGCACTGCCAGGCTGGTGAAAATTAGATGTATGCTCGTTCTGTTACTTAAGCTTTTCCTATTTACCTACTGCCCACAGCCCACGCCATCTTTTCCCATCCATCACTTAGCTGCTTGTGTGCTGTTCTGTTTTCAATAAATCAGTTTTTGATTCATTGTTCTGCTGATCATTTATTGCTTATGAATTTATGGTTACATCTGCTTCATTGCAATTAACATTTATATGAGATTTTTCTAAACAATAACATAAATAGAGAGATTCCCCATATAAATTTATTTCTCCTATCTAAAAGTATTTGCTCCTTTCTCCGTGCTATCGTAATCTTCTTTTTGTAATTATGGGTATTGCTCTTGTCAACATCTGCATTAAATATGTGTGTGCTTATGTGTATATATAACCTAGATACACAAATGTGTGTGGGTTAGTGTGTGTGTAGAGAAAGAGAGAGAGACACAGAGGCAGAGAAAAACAGAGAGAGATAAAAAGGGAGAGAAAGATATTAATTTTTGAAGATAGAGATAAAACTCGAATTACCATTATGGTAACAATGAGACCCAACGTGGCATATCGCACATGGCAGCATATTCTTAAAAATGTTTGCTGAATTAAATTTAATAGTGACAGGACTCACAAACCACAAAAAAATAAAATGCCACAAAAGGGTCACAAATCTCACATTTATTCAATTGGCAATTCCATTCTTGTTCCTTGAATCTCCATATGTTCATTACATAACTTAGACTGACGTCTTGTCTAACTTCCACTCTCTCTTGTTGCATGCACCCAGTACAAGACCTCTTTTTGCCAGGACTAGAAACCCCTAAAAGACAGAAAGAGATTATTTGTTTCCTTCTGTTTCTTTCTGATCACCCACAGTGCCTAGGGCTCCAAACAAATTGGGCACTCAATAAAAGTTATTAATTGTCACATTCAGTTAACTGAGATCTCTCATATTCCCAGCATCTGACACCTGCCTGAAGAGTTCTGCCTCTGAAAACTCCCTGGACCAATACTGGTGGGGATGTGGCAGAGGACGTGGAGGGAGACATGGTTGTACTTTGCCAGTGGCCAAGTACTGCTAGGCTTAGGTTCTGTCAAATTTTCTGGGAGGAAAACATTTTGGCTGTGTTAATAAAATCATATTAATTATGTTAATTCACTTAAAGATGCCTGTCCAAGTCAATTTTACTGCTATCACAGAAAATTGCTTATGAAGTCACATGACAAATATTTCCCTAAAATGAATTGAGAATATAAAGTCTCATTCTTTCTTTATCCCCATAATACACATTCATGCTGCCACGGTGTCAGACTCCATAACAACCCATTTGCAGTAATTCTGCCCGTGCATAAGTTAGTGTTATATTTAACAACTCTCAATGCTTTGAAGTGCCCACTTCCTAACTACATTCATCATTTCTTGGCATCTCTAACCATCCTTTGTCATGAAATAGACACAATAGAGGTTTACCAATCATCAATAACGAACCAAGAGCAGAGTAAAAAGCTTTAGTACTATAGGGACAAAGGATAGATCTTTTGGCGCACAGGAGAAACAAAATACATTATCAATTGTGAACCACATAAAGAAACCCCGACCTAATTTGGGCTTTAGTTTGTTTCTGGAAAGAAAAGAGAAATATTATACTTAAAATAAATAAGACATGCATGTTTATTAAAAATGCAATAATTTATTTAATATACAATTCAATTTTGTATTTTAGGCCAATTAGTGGACAGTTACAAAAGGAAAAAGTAAGAAACAGTAAGAGATATATACAGGTTTTTTAAAAAGCAGAGGAAAAAAAGAAATGAGACTCAGAGGAATATTAATACAAACAAAATGTTTTCATAGAACAGTTTTAATTTGTAAACTATTAGAAAATTCTTCCTGGGGTGCCTGGGTGGCTCAGTCCGTTAAGCATTCAACTCATGATTTCAGCTTAGGTCATGATCTCAGGGTCGTGAGATTGAACCGTCTTGTGGGGCTCCACTCACAGCGGGAAGTCTGCTTGAGATTCTCTCTCCCTCTGCTCTTCCCTCTGTGCTCTCTCTCTCTCTCTCTCAAATAAATAAATAAATCCTTATAAAAATTTTTAAAAATTAAAATTAAAAAAAAAAAAAAGAAAATTCTTCCCGAAGCTTTTAGAACTCCTTGCGTTCTTGAGATAACGGGGGGGGCGGGGAGGAAATTCCAACATTTGGTACCTGGGCCATTGGTATAAGAAACTATGAGCCATATTCAGGAATTTAATGTTGAAAAGGCAAACCGTTTTAGCATTTTAATAGGGCTAATTGTATTATGAAGTTATGCTTAACACTAACACATGATATGCATAGTGATAGGCAAACACTAACACAGGATACGTGTAGTGGGGCAGAAATTATTCTTAAATATCTTTCAAAGAGCTTATATCCTGGAAATAGGAAGTAAGAATTATCAATAAGAAAGCAGCATTAAAGGAGTAAAGCTTAGACTTGTGTATTGTGTTTCACATAAAGGGACTCTTCCACTGAGACCACCGCTGAGCAGGTGTCCCACTTCTCCATGACTCTAGCTGGCCAATAGATGCTCCTCTGAGAAGATTCTTCAATATTGACACTATATCAATGAAATGTTAAAAGATACTATATTGACATGACAGCTACAACTGTGATGAGAAGTAATTAGAGGAAGCAAGTATGCAAACAAGATCACAAGAATCAGAGAGATTGTAGGCAGAAGAGGCACATTTCAGACAAGGTGTGCCTCCCCCGCTGCCATCCGCCAGAGCCCACCCCCACTCATTTTTATTTCTCTGCACTAAGAAGCTTGCATAGTTTGAAACTAGCAATATTAAAGATATGTAGAAGTCAGTTTGGGTTGAATTAACTTAAACAGTATCTTCTCATACTGTGTGAGAGCACTTTGCTAATTTATAATTAGATACGTTTAATCATGCTATCTAGAGGGAATCTTTAACTTAAAAGTAAAATATTAAACATCAGTACGATTGATAGTCAAATGATATAAATTTAACACACAGCCCTCAGAGTCTAGTCTCAAAGTTAACAGTCCAACATATCTGATCCAATTCTTTTGAAATCTACCTATAGTCATCAATCGTGATCAAATGAAAGGAAAGATTAAAACAAACCAAACCAAACGTATGAAGTTACTTTGCGTGTGTTTGAATAGACGTCGGGATTGTATCCTAATGCATTTTACTAGTTATACATTTCAGGTATTCTGCACCACGACGTTTTCAAAAGTGTTTCTAACTAAAACATTCTAATTAAAAATTGGAAAGGAAAAAAATGTTCTGATCTAATTTTGATATTTTAGTTGGAAATCAATCATCTATATATATGAATTCAACCACTACATCTCTATATGAATTCAACTGATACATATCTCTGTTAGCTTGTTGAACATTCCAGAAGCACTAAAAGCTTCTGAAAATAGTAAGAAAAAACAAGATTTTGTATTTTTTTCTAAAGATTCTCCGAAGTACTCTACTGTATTTTGTCATGTACCATAGGGTGATAATGATGATCTTGTTACTATTGATACATATTTTACAAATTTACTTACAAAATTTTAATAATTTTTATAAGAAGTTGAATTTATGCTCATTTAAAATATCTGGAATATGACTGAAAAAGTTATATAACTAATTTAAATATTCCCTCATCCTCCCGTTTACTGAGATGGTCTTAACATGACCGTCAGGTTGACTAAACTGTAGACAGGTTTCTTCCTGACTCTAGACCACTGACCTCCCTTTGCTTAGACCATTTACTTTAGAAAGTTTGTAATTGTTCTTTCTCTACCACTTTGAGATGTAAATAGTTTCCCAGCTTCTTGCCAGTTTTGCAACCCTGGAATACCTTTCTTAAGGACCTGAAAGCCATTCCTTTGAAATATAATCATCAAGAAAGACAGTACCTTTCTCTTCCAGTCCCTGAGGGGTAAGTGACAACAGGTTACTCCATAGTGACAATTAGCAGCCACAGAAAGCATAATCATACACACTATGGTACAATATCTTACACCAATGCCTAAATCTTCGTGCTTTCTCTTTCAGTGGACTTGGGTTCCATCTCTCTCCCCTATTGCTAGTCTTCAATAAAGTGTTCTTTCCCCCATTGAACCATTTTAACTTAACTTCTCTTTGACTCATTAAACCCAGTGTCATGTCAGTGGGGGAAGGAACACATTCCTTAGAAAAAGCAATATTTTAACAGAATTTTTCAGAGTAACACACTGATGTGGCATTTTTTTAATGATCATGATGAAAAATAGCAGAAGAAACAATGTAGAAACCAGACTATGGGATGCATAACGAAGGTGCTTTATGTGCTCATTCTCTCACCTAGAACTGGCCCTACCAATAGCCATTACCGGGCTTTACCCTAATATTCTAACATCCCCTGACTTAGAATCTGGCTATACCTCTGTGAACCCCAAGAATTGCATTGTCCTTGTAGGCAGACCCCAGGTAAGAGTCATGTTTGATCTAGACAGCATATGAATTTGAATGTCACAGAGTCCACCATTACCCGTATATCTTACAGTTTCATTTGTTTACATTACCTTCCTGAGTTGATTTGAAATATTAAATCCTTTAATATATAGCACCTTTTAAAAATTGAATCAGAATCTTTTAGTGAAACAATATTTTTCCTAAAGTGGAAATGACTTTAATATTTACTAGCTTCAGGCTTACATGGTTGTTTTTTTTTTTTTCAAAACATAGAATTATTTTTCTTCTTACAGAAGTGAATTTATACTTTTGGTTTAAGGTAGTGGACTGAACACATGCATTATTTACTAACCCTGCCAAAATTTTATTGAAATGAAACTGAAAAGTTACATAAAGGAATAAATCATAAGAGTGCTGAAAACAGCAGAGGAAAGAGGAGATCGGTGGACTAAACATTGTGAAGTATTTTTAGGAAAGATGGATAAGTTGTATTAAGAAATTAAGTGGGGATGAAGATCTGAAACTTAGAACATGTATTATAGATGGCTACAGAATATATAGCCTTGGAAAATTTCTAAGCTTGCAGTTACCAAAGAACACTGAGCAAACGTGAGATACAGGGAAGTTAACAGATCAATACCAAGGGAAAACAATGCCAGTTAGTTCCTATCATCTTTCCAATATCCAAAAACAGCAGTCAACAGAAATCTCTCTCTATTAGGATATCTCTATATCTCTAAGGAACTGAACAATTTGCATAAGATCTCTAGTGAAAGATGGTTATTTCATTTCAGAACTCCCGCAAGCCCACAAAAACAATACCTATAACACTGACTACCGTATTTATTTAAATAGTCTGTTTTAGGGACGCCTGGGTGGCTCAGTCTGCCTTCGGCCCAGGGCGTGGTCCTGGCATGCTGGAATCGAGCCCCGCATCAGGATCCTCCACTGGGAGCCTGCTTCTTCCTCTCCCACTCCCCCTGCTTGTGTTCCCTCTCTCGCTGGCTGTCTCTCTCTTTCTCTGTCAAATAAATAAATAAAATCTTTAAAAAATAAATAAATAAATAAATAAATAAATAAAATAGTCTCTTTTAAGTGAATATACATGCCATGTTGAATTATTTTATACTGAATATAATTCTTTAGAAAATATCACTGTAGAGGTGCCTGCGTGGCTCAGTCGTTAAGCCATCTGCCTTCGGCTCAGGGCGTGATCCTGGCATTCTGGGATCAAGCCCCACATCAGGCTCCTCTGCTGGCAGCCTGCTTTTTCCTCTCCCACTCCCCCTGCTTGTGTTCTCTCTCTCGCTGGCTGTCTATCTCTGTCAAATAAGTAAATAAAATCTTTAAAAAAAAAGAAAAAAAAATCACTGTATGTACTTGTATATGTGTGTGTGTGTGTATATATATATATATATATGTTCTTTGAGATTAAATTTACAATGATATTAACAAGTTGATAAAATCCTATTGGGGGGCACCTGGGTGGCTCAGTAGTTAACCATCTGCCTTTGGCTCAGGGCGTGATCCCGGGGTGCTAGGATCGAGCCCCACATCAGGCTCCTCTGCTGGGAGCCTGCTTCTTCCTCTCCCACTCCTCCTGCCTGTGTTCCCTCTCTCACTGGCTATCTCTCTCTGTGTCAAATAAATAAATAAAATCTTAAAAAAAAAAAGATAAAATCCTATTGGAAGTGAAAGTAAATTCTATGTCTAGATTAATTTGGAAAGCATATACATAATTACCAAGGGAGGATTGAAAATTGACTAACCCATATATTGATTTGTAAGAGCTCCAGCCCTAAAATTAAAGTTTTTTGATAACGGTATGAAAAGGAAAGCTATCGGTAACAATATATACTACTACACTAACTATTTGACTGGGAAACAGAACAAAGCCATGTAGGTAGGAGAAAATAACACCAGAGTAGAGGAGAACTCCAACTGCTGAATGACTATTAAAAAATTAGAATTATGAGTTACATACATCTGTTCTCTGAGAATATAATTTTTCATCCCTATGATGGAGAGAGGGTAGAATCATGGACAATAAAACTAGTCTCCTATTTAACAAATACTGAGAAAGGAACAATATTGTCTTATATGAAAGTTGATTAAAAAATCATGAAGCTAATCAAATTTGTTTTTAAATTATGGAAAAGTTCAGAAAAAGAGAAAGAAAGAGAACTTAAAAAAATCAGAAAAAGACTGTCATCCGAATTGTATTCAGTCCAAGATCCAAAAGACAAAGGCCGAAAACTAACAATAGCTTATAAGTTAAGGCTTCTATGAGAAGGCAACAAGATAAATGGAATATTGAAAGAATGAGAAGAAAAATAGGTAGATGAAATAAGGAAGGATACAAATAAATAAAAAATTAGAAAGTACTTTAGAGGCTGCAAAGTTCAGATGATATGAACACCTGTATGAGGAACTCAATAAATATGAGTTAAATCATTCAATTAATGGAAAAATAACGCTGTGAGTTGTAAGCTTATGCTTTCTTGAAATGGAAAAACAAGCAGATAAAAGCTATGGAAGATAATCTGATAAGCAGAGACTAGAGAATGGAAATCCTTATTTACATGTGATAAATTTCCTTAAGAACTGACTGAAACAAATGACACAGAAGAAATATTCAAAGACATTTTTAAAAAGATATTTCCCAAAGAAAAGTGAATTGCATCTGATAATTCTAAAAATTCAACGTATTTAAAGCAAAAACTTAAGTGAGAGACTTATTTTTACACATTGTTGTAATGTGTTAATGACAACAGTAAGGCCCTACCATCAGTCAGACAGCTGGCGTGAAAACACAACAACCAAGTGACTTACCAAAAAAAGAGTAGTGTTAGACAAAAATGTTCCTAAAAGTCAATGTTCTAAATAACATAAAACTGAAAGCTCACAAACGTACACTGTCAGGAGAATGGCTAAATAAATCTTAGTATAGTCATAAAATAGAATATTAATCAGCTATAAAAATAAACGATTCACAGCTAAAAAATACGGTTGAAACTTAGAAACCTGATATTAAGTAGTAGAAGGAAAATTCATTTTTGTACAGCTCAAAATATACCCCATAAATATTATATTGATTAAGCAGACATGCATTGGATAAAGCTATATTTAGATATCAAAGGAATACTAGACATAAAAAATGAGGTAATTGTGAATACTGTAGGAATGATAGTGTTCAGAAGTTGGATGACGGGGCGCCTGGGTGGCACAGGCGTTATGGGATCGAGCCCCACATCAGGCTCCTCTGCTGTGAGCCTGCTTCTTCCTCTCCCACTCCCCCTGCTTGTGTTCCCTCTCTCGCTGGCTGTCTCTATCTCTGTCGAATAAATAAATTAAAAAATCTTTAAAAAAAAAAAAAAAAGAAGTTGGATGGCATAGAAGAGGTATACAGGGAGCTGTAAGTCATTTGTAATATATTTCTTGGATCACATGGTGGATTTACTGATGTTACTTACACTCTTCTTTATAACTTGTGTATAAGTTACATATATTCTTTTGATGCATCAAAATCATAATAAAAAGTAAGGAGAAGAGATTTTCATTTCCGGCAAGATGAATAAAGATTGGATTTGCCCTCCTATCTAAACTACTGAAATATCAATGAAAATACAAAATCAATGGTTTTCAGGATATTGGACATCAGGCAACAATAAAATGTAATTTCTAAGATATAGAAAGCAAATAAGGTTACTCTTACAATCGTTTCAGCTTAAAACATTAATAGAGTTTTCAGGCTGTGATATAGGATGCAGAACTGATGGGTGAGGCAAAGAGCTCAGAGTAGCCAATATGATATTGAAGAAGAACAAAGTTGGAGAACTGAAACTGTCCGACATCAAGACTTATTATAAACCCATAATAATCGAGATAGTGTTGTGTTGGTGAAAGAATAGACAGATCAGTAGAACAAAACAGAGATCCCAGAAATAGACCCCCTATAAATATAAGTTAAATGATCTTTGACAAAGAAGCAAAGGCATTACAATGAAGCAAAGACAGTCTCTTCAACAAATGGTTCTGGAACAACTGAATGTCCACGTGCCAAAAAAAAAAAAAAAAAAAGGAATCTGGACACAGACCTTGTACCATTCATAAAAATTAACCCAAAATGGATCACAGACCTAAATGTAAAATGAAAAACTATAAAACTCCTAGTATATAACACAGGAAAAATCGTAGATGATTGTGGCTAAGGTAACTACATTTTAGATACAATACCAAAGACACAATCATGAAAGAAATAAGCTGAACTTCATTAAAATTAAAAACTTCTGCTCTGTGAAAGACAATATAAAGAGAATCAGACTTCAATGAATATGTGGAGATCAAAATTTAAAACACAATGTCATTTACAAGCACCTCAAAAAAATGAAATACTTAGGAATAAACTCAATAAAACAAGAGCTGATAACTACAAACTGCTGATTTTAAAAAAATCAAAGGATACCTAAATAAATGTAAGAACAAATCCATATTCAAAGATTAGAAGACTCAATATAGTAAAGATGTCAATTCTCTCCAAATAAGTCTGTAGATTTAATGCAATTCTTGCCAAAATATCTGCAAGGATTTTTGTAAACACTGACAAGCTTATTTTAAAAATTTATATGGAAAAACATTGTTGGTTTGCGAACTTGTCCCCTTACACAGAGGGCAAGGAGAAACTGAAGAAAAAAAAAAAAAGTCATGCCACTCCAGATTGGTAGGTGGTCATTTTAATAACTAAGGGAACTGAAATACAAGGCTTGTCTTGGATGGCCACAAGACCAGTACATATCTGTATCCACCTGCCAAAATCTTAGAAGTTTATATAGGGGTCTTAACTGGATTCAGTCAAGAATTCAGTTCACATTACCACAACGTATTACTCTCTCAAGGCTGTATGTTTGAAACAGCTCCTAGTGTGGAAATGGTGGGCAGAATGTACATTCCAAAGACAGGAATAAGGAGCCTCCCATTGCCTCGGTCCATCTTGTGGATCAACTGGTGGCCACGTCCTCTCATGACCTCCTCCAACAAGGCCCTAGGATACTTAAACAGCTTTTGCAAAGAACAAAGTGGGAGAAGTCACTCTACATGATACTAAGCTTTTCTATGTAGCTACAGTAATCAAAATGTGTTATTAGTAAAGGATAGGTACCTAGATCAATGGATCAAATTATAGTGACAAGAAACAGACCCACAAAAATATGCTTACCTGATGTTTTATGAAGATGTAAAGCCTATTCAATGGAAAAAAAGATAGCCTTATCAATAAATGGTGCTGGAGCAATTGGTTACCTATAGGCAATTGATGAATTTCAACCTAAACTTAAACTGGATGATGGATTTAATGTAAAATGTAAAACTATAAAATATTTTTAAATGAGAAAAAAAATTTAATGAGAGAATTTTTGAGATCTACAGCTAGACAAAGAACTTTTAGACTTGGTAACAAAAGTACAATCAATAAAAGAAAAATTTGATAAAATGGGTTTTATAAGCTATTACCATTGGGGGAAACTGGGTAAAGGGTAGAAGGGCTTTCTATCTTTTCCTCACAACTGCTTTCAACTCTATAACAATCTCAAAATATAAAGTTTCATTTTCACAAAGAGGGGACAGTTTAGGATCTGCGTATTTTATATTAGCCATTTATCAAGTGAACAGAGCTGTAAAAATATACTATTTTTAAATACTTGAAGATATATTATTATCAGACAAAAAAAATGAAGTAAAATTAAGTTCTCAAAGATAGGATATTCAGGATTGTTTTTTAAACGATGAGTTCTGAAACCAGTGAAACAAAAACAGAAATCTAAAGAAATGCTGTATATCTGGCTATAAAATTGATATGCATATATAATAAGTTACCTTTATAAGGAAGGAATATAAATGAAAATACCATTTTAATAGAAGCAATCTATATGTAAATATCAAATATTCTTTTAAAAACAAAATGTTAACAAAGGGGCCCTTTAATGGCTTCTGTTCCACATTGAAGTCTAAGAATAAGAGAAATACGTGTTCTCCAAGTTGTGATGCTAGGATAACATTTGAATCTAGGACAACATTTTTCTTTCATCAGTTCCACACAATTTCTCTATTATTCACCACAGCTTTTCTCAAAATGAAAGCAAGATCACATAAAAATCATAATTTCCTGGGGTGCCTGGGTGGCTCAGTAGGTGAAAGACTGACTCTTGGTTTCCACTCAGGTCATGATCTCAGAGTGGTGGGATGGGGCCCCCTGTGCGGTTCCGCCCTCAGTGAGGAATCTGTTTGAGATTCTCTCTCCCTCTCCCCATACCCCTCCCCCTGCTTGAGCTCTTTCTCGCTCTAAAATAAATAAATAAATCTTTTAAAAACTCAAAGTTGCCTATTAAATTTATATAAACTCATGAGTATCTGTGTTTATTTCATTGTTAAGTACTCAAAGTTAAAATGAGTGTTTGCAATACTTGGCGTCACTTTTGCATTCAATTATGAACCACAGGTTCATCTAGGTGGTTAAGGTCAATAAAGTTTCATCATTAAGAAACAGTATTTACTGATGGTTGGTCACTATGTGCCATTGTTTGGTTCTATTGTTTGCTTATGGTTTTGCATTAGGTGCTGTAAAAGTGAGGGAATAGCAGCGTTGGCGCGGGGCCATCATGATCACGTAAGAACAGAACTAATAGTATCTCAGTCCTTCATTTCAACGTTTATTAGTGACTAAACCTATTCTGCAATCCTATATAAAATTATTATGTGACTCTGGCACTCACTATATTACATGCTCATTTCAGGAAGTGGTAGTTTTTCAAAATCTTTTAAAGATTTTTATTAAATGATCAAAAAAATTCTAAAATAAATACTACAGTAAAAAGGCTTAGATCTCAGGCCCTATGAATCTGAATACAGCATCCACAGCAGAGCTAGGAAATTGTCTTTATTCAGAGAGAAAGAAAGAGAGAGAGATGAAACTCGGAGAGCTCAATCCAAAGGCATTAAATTTGGATACTAAGGCAAACATTTAAATGGTGCTCAGAAATAAAGCCTAAAGCCTACCAGCATTATCCATCTAATTGTCTCAACTATTTATGGGGTTTTGTTGAGATCCCTTAGTTTATATGTAACCTCTCTTTGGATTCTTAACATTCACAGTCAGAATAATCTTTTCTTAAAGCAAAGTTTCCATTATTAATGCTAAGACCCAAAAGTAAGCCTGTGAGTTGACCTAAACAAAATCTTGATCTTATCTGTTTTCTGCTATCCATTTCTATACTACCTTTATTTTAAAAGCTGCTCTTAGAGATGTTATACTATATCCCACAGTGTTTCCTTAGCAACTTCCACAGTGCCCCTGAGCTACAGACCTTAATTCCACCACATGCTGTAAGTACTTTTTAAAAGTGTAACATGTCTAAAGCTTAAGTTTTAGTATATACAAAATTCAGCACATTTTTAGGTTTTCCAATGGGCTCGCATAATAGCATCTGTTAGTAGCTGTAGATAGAAATAAGACAAGCTCCAAAAAAGACAATGAATAGCATGATTTCATAAGAATAACTAAATTACGGTTCTTCTGAATTTAACATCTAAATCCTCTTATAAAGATCCACTATGTTGGATCCACATTTAAATCTTGTTTCTGTGCTTGGTCCAAATGAAGAATTACTGTCATCAGAATAGCTTGAAATGCATCCCCCATAGATAGCCCAAGGATGTTACTTTCTGAGCCCCTTAATTCCGAACCACATGAATGTTTTTGTATTTACACTGAGTCCAAATGCTTTTAAGCTTAAAGTGTACAATTATGTAACAATGATTTTGCACCATCTTTCAAAATTCAATTCCTATCCATTGCATTTCGAAAGGAAAATAGAAAAATGCAAGAAAATTTCCACTCTATTATTAATTTGCCATTCTACTTCTATTAAAGTTATCACCCATTTTCTCCATAAAAGCAAAAGAACAGATGTTTTATCACATTAGGCCCTCAATGGAAGTAACCAAGATGGCACTAATGTGTGGATGTTGCCTGCATCTCCTTCTCATATTAAACCTATTTATTCTGTAAACACAAAATCTCTCTCAGTTCTGCATAGGAGATGCAGAGTGGTGTCATGGAAAGAGCATGGACTGAATGAACTGAAAAAGATGGGTTTGAATCCCACTACGAGGCTTTAGCAACCTTCCCTTTTGGAAAATCATTCCGTCCTCACCTACTGGCTGGGCTATATAGCTGAGTAAAACACCTCTATTTCAAAAGGCTATGAAGGGGTTGTTTTGTTTTTTAATTGAAGCTTTTTTTTTTTTTACATGCCATGTCCAAACAGCAAGAATTGTGTGGGATAATTCATTCAAGAGAGGTGGATTTGTCCAACGTGATGAAGCCTATATCCTGTGCATAGAGATAGGAAGCAGTAGCAGGAATTAGAGAGGCCGTATTTCCAGATCAGACCATGCTGTGGAAAGAGTGGGAACCTGCCTGAATTTTCATGGATGGTTCCAGTAAATCTGATGGTGACCCATCTTGATTTCAGAGGCACAAGGCAAAGGATGAGACAGTTTTGAGAATTAAATGAGACAATATAATATTCACAAGTAGAGCTATCTATAACACTTATTAGGCATTTGGAATAAATATTAGTCATCCTTTGTTTTGCCCCTTTAATTTTCAAATAGCAGCTTCTGAAAAAGAATATTGCAAATGTGAATATTTTCTAAGTGGTGTCATATGCTATATACACATTTACATACATAGAAATATAGACACTATGTAGATAATCAGATAGCTAATACTGGATGTTCACTCAGTGCCAAGCCCTATGCAGAAAGCTTTACATTAACGCTCAAAACAGCTTTATGAGACGGATACTATTCTTACTCCACTTTGCAGATGAGTCCACCGATATTTTTTGCAGAACAAATTCCATGGCTAAGAAAAGTGGGACCAGGAGTAAACTGTCCAACATCTGCTTCCTAACAAATGCCAATAATAAACCACAACAGGTACTCCAAAAGCATGTTTAAAATATACATTTAGGGGCGCCTGGGTGGCACAGCGGTTAAGCGTCTGCCTTCGGCTCAGGGCGTGATCCTGGCATTATGGGATCAAGCCCCACATCAGGCTCCTCTGCTGTGAGCCTGCTTCTTCCTCTCCCACTCCCCCTGCTTGTGTTCCCTCTCTCGCTGGCTGTCTCTATCTCTGTCAAATAAATAAATAAAATCTTTAAAATAAAATAAAATAAAATAAAATATACATTTAATAAGGATTAGACACATATCACTCTGTAACATATAATTTTTCATTTCTTGCTTTCAAAATCTGCTAGCTTCTCATATAGCTATCTTAAGGGGCAGGTCATAATTTAATGAAAACTGCAAAAACCAACTCAAATCTCATTTGTTCTTCTTACAGCTTTTTAATTAGAATTGTCAGACTTTCGTAGGGAACTATGGTGATACAATCTTGAACTACAACTATGGAAAAGAAGTTCCTGCTTCAAAAAACAAACCCTCCTAGAATTACCAAATTCCTTATATAAATCCCACAGCCAAATATAAACACTGTCTTTTTAAAAAGCTGTGCCCTGGATTCTCGGAAAGGTGAGCTATCTGTTGGGAAAGACAGCCTGTCTTAGAAGTCAACCCCAAACTATCTAACTCTGTAGGAGATAAATAGAGATTTGCCTGGAGTGGGAAGCAAAATATTGTCATGAATCACCTCCCTCACAGCAGTTCTGAAGCTTTTAATTTTCAGCATTGCTGGTCTCCAGGTATGAGCAGTTGATTAACAGTCAACAGAAATTGAACCAACTCCATACAGAGTCCTCAGTGTTAGCACGTAACACTGTTGTAAATGACTTCTTTCCTCCTTCTCTTCACTCTTCCTCTCTTCCTAAATCCATCCTTATTTTTCTTGCTTTATTCCCCTTTAAAAATTCCTGCATTCTTCACTTGTTATGTGGGTATTACCAAAGCATCCCAGATAAACTGAAAAATTAATAGATGTCTGTGTTTTTGTCTAATTACTCTTTCTCTTCCTCTGCCACTGTCGCAGTCCTCTCTCCTAAACCTGATAAGTAAACGGATCAGATCTTCTCTGGGAAATGATCCAGCAATGATAATACATGCAAACCTCTGCAGAGAATATTCTCTATCTTCCCATTCTCTCCTTTGTTTCTTGTTCATTTTTTATTCATCACTCTAGTTCCTCTTATATCAATTATCCTGTCCTTTATCTCCTTAGGGTACTTGGCTTTCAGAGCATTTAAAATACTGAATGTTCAGATTTCCCAGGATCAGTGCTTACAGAGTCTCCCAAGAAATTTGGTGGCCTTGTTTGTGTGTGTAGACAGCATAAAATATATGCATTTTCTCACTCTCTTTTATCTTAATGCAACCGTATGGATTTGGGGAAATGTGTCACATTTATTTGTAGACAACTGTGTAAATATATTTAATGAATTCATCAGCAACCGAAAATGGTGGTAGGAAAGATGACCATTTGCAGTATCACTCTCACCTCTACCCAGAAACTTGGATAATAAGTCTGCTGGGCAATCTGACACCTACCATGCTATTAAATTTGCACAGTGTGAAAGATGTTATTCAGGCGACAGTGTCAACATCAAATCAGGAACAGCCTCTGGATGTACAGAGCCCAGAGTGTCCTATAATAAATAGCTCTCAGTATCATTTATAAGTTCTAGGGAAAACATGTAAATAAAGCAGGTATCTGTTCCTTGACTTCTGAATCTCATCCTAAATGCACAGATCACACTTCATTCTCAGCCTCAGCCTCCCGTTGCCAACCCAGGGCCCTGCTTCTGTGCCTGCTGTTGCTGTGGGGTGCTTCCTAGTAGGTAAAGATAGCTGCATTGGTGATTTTCAGGAGCATTATCACCTACCTACCTGTCTTCAGACATTTAATCAACATTTGTGTCCCTGCCCCCCTTCCAGTTCTCAGCACTGGTATTGGCCATTCCATAGAAAACAATGCTGTCTCCCTCTCTCCTTAGCAAGTGCATCTGTGTTAAGCAACTGGCCCATCCACTTCCTTGCAACAAAGTCCAGTTCTTACACCAAAGATGGCAGAAGCCAACAAGAGAATGGAAAGTAATCCAGAAGAGGTCCTGTCGGTATGCATCCCCTTTCCTTTGTCACTTGTCCCATTGCTCTGGTCCTGCCTAAGCCGCTGTCGCTCCTCCTCCCATAATACCTCCTCACTTAGCCCTGAGGTAGGTACTATGTGACCAGAATCATGAGTCCTTTTAACTCTCTTTGGCATAATTAGAGTTGATGCTTAAACGTTGTGTAGCTCTAAGAAAAATTCCCTTCTTCCCAGAGCTCAAATAATTTTACATTTGTGATCGAAGCATACAAATTCTTAGGGAAATGCATGCTAAAACCAGGTATAAGAGAGCAAAATGCTAAATTGTGTATACATTGACAGTAAATGTTTTTAAAACCCTGTATTATTCATCACTAAGATTTTTGTTCAATGTCATTTATATGCTTTTACATGCCTAAACATGCTTTCTAACATTAATTTCCCAAGGTGGTAATTTGGAGTTAATTGCATGGCAAATGAATTTTGGTGTTGCATACTTAAGAAACCTCAAGCCATCTTCTTCCTGCGATCAATAGATATTTGACATATAATAGCTGTATTTTGTAATCTAATTAAAGGGTTATTTGACATACTTATAGCTTTGGCACATTGAGTCAAGACTTTCTGACAGAGAGTACTGATGCTGAATATTTATTTTGTCAGGAAATCCTCACTTATTACACTGAGGACCTGCTTCATAACCAGATACCTCATGTATAACACTAGTAATCGTTTGTATCAGGAAGGGTATTCAATAATTTCTATATTGCTTAACACTATCCATATGATAGAGACTTTGTATCATACGGAAAACCAGGAGAATCAGTAATGCCGGTTAAACCTCAAGATTGAAAAGCCTTCTGAGAAAAAAACAAAACAAAAAACAAAATATTGGCTTATGATTGCAATTTAAGTCACTTCCAATTCTTCAAACTGGTACTTGATTTTTTTGCATAACCAAATTGTATGCCCTATTTCTCATGTAAACATAACCAATTTGATGCAATTTACCTCTTCCACTTGAAATAATAATTATAGTATTTCCACAAAAGAAATGATAGTGTCTTTTATTTATGTTTTCTTATAGAATACAAATTTTCATAGTATACCAACCACTTGTGATATAGATTATACTGATCTAGTTTTATCAATAGTGAAATTAAAGTTCAGATAGCTTGTCTTAGGTCACATGGCTAAGAAGTGTTAGAGTGGGGACAGGACTCAGAGCTCCTGTTTTCATGCAAATATTCTCGATAGACAATCACATACCTTCTTATGGTGCCCTCCAGGGAAGCTTAACAGCAATCTGGAGATGGGAGCCCAGTGGAAGACGTGTTCATCTAGTCATGTGTTCCATTCTTTGTGCTTTCTTTTGGGATTGTTCCGGAGGGCTCTGACCTAAATTTGAAGACCATTCATAGAGATCACAGATAAATGAACATGACTTTGGGAATATCATTTTTATTTGCCATTCATTAATCCAATCAGTCATCAAATTCCTTCATTTATAATTATTAATGAGAGCAGTGAAAATAGTTATATTTACTACCCATGCACCCACATATTCATCCAACAAATATTATTGAGTGCCCCATACTTCTCTAAGACCTTGAGGTGCACCAATGACAAAAGCAGAACACTGCAGTCATTCAATTCAAATTATTTCAATCTCTCAAGTGGCTATCATGATTTTTTTAAGTTTTTTTTTTATTTATTTGAGAGAGAGAGAGCATCGGTGGGGGGGTGAGGTGGACTCCATGCTGAGCGTGGAGCCAGAGGCGGGGCTCACTCTCATGACTCTGAGATCAGGACCTGAGCCAAAACCAAGAGTCTGACCCCCAACCAACTGCACCACCCAGGCACCCTTCAAGAGGCTACCATGATTTGGAAGAAAAAATTAAAACTTCAAGTTGTTTTCAACAAAGATCTTGTACAACTTCTAAGTGTTGGAGACAGAATTTAAATCCAAATAGGCCTCACCTAAAACAATGCTCTCCCTTTCTCTTCCTCCATGTCCTCACATCTGTGACTCCATCTTCATTCCATTGACACCAACCATATCTGGTGCTCACCACCTCATAACTTAATTACTGCACCAGTTTCCTGTCTGACTGGTTAGCCTCTTGCTTCTTTCTATTCAAATTTTCTATTTGACTTTACACATCATAAGTCAGACCAATCTCCTTAAAACACCAGTTTCTTCATTTCAATAGTCCACTCAAAAAATTTCAGGACTTAACATTCTCTTTTCCAGCAGGTGAAGTCCCAACTGCTTAGCTAAGTATTCCTGGTTCTATGCATTTAGTTACAACATTCCATCTAGATTTGTTTCTCTGACTACTTCTCTCCATGAGCTGTGCCTCTATCCCTCCCCCTGTAAGACCCCTGCCATTCAACCACAGCATACCCTTCCTGCTTCTCATCTCTATTTGGGTTGTTTCTCCTACCTGAAATTTCCTTCTTCTCTATTTCATGATCCATGTCTTACCTCAAAGCCCAGCTGGAGTGCCAGTTCATTTACTTTATTCCTTCCCTCCTTTCTAATACATAGTAATCTCCCTTTTCTAAAATCTGAATGCACTTTATCAATCCATTTGATTGTGTTCTGGAGACATAATTACTCACCTGCTTTGTGTGCCTAATTCTTGTGTTCATCACTAGATCATAACACTGAAAAATCAGAAACCATGTCTTAACATTGCTTTTCAACTTCTCCTCAGTACTGTGTGCATACTTACTAAATACTATTAATGTAATTTATTAATATAGTAACTGTACCTAATATATTTCTCATTAAACTCAGGAATAAAAGACGGACTATAATTTGGAGAGGAGATTTTCTGTTTGCACGCACAATGACATCTTGCTAGTATTGTATTTGATTGAAAAAAAAATCATTTTACCTATATAACTATTTTTTATTTTTTATTTCATTAACTTACCAAATATTTCCATTAAATTACCAAATATTTCCATTAAGTTACCACATTTTTGATGTTTTCATTTGCAATGCCTTTTATATTTGATCCTCCTTTCTACATTTGTCTAATTACCACTGTGGTACAATCTCTTGTCATTTTGTTCCTGAATTATATTTATGACTCTCTATGAAAGAATAGTCTACCTTATTAATAAAAAAAAGAATAAATAAAGCCAAAAGAAAAACTCTCTAAAGTTCAAGGAATTAAGAGATATGAAGGCATAGTACTCCAAGAGTTTTCAGTCTTTTATTAAAAATGGGCAAATAAGGGGTGCCTGGGAGGCTCAGTCATTAAGCATCTGCCTTCAGCTCAGGTCATGATCCTGGAGTCCTGGGATCAAGCCCCTCATCGGGCTCCCTGATCAGTGGGGAGTCTGCTTCTCCCTCTGCCCCTCATCCTGCTTGTGCTATCTCTTATTCTCCCAAATAAATAAATAAAATCTTTAAAAAAAATTTTTTTAATGGGCAAATAAGCAGATAATTACAATACAGGTAAAATACAGTAGGTATAGAGAAAGCATCAAAGCAAAACTGGATGGTGGGAAAAGAAAGGTTGGCAGAGGAGAAAATAGGGAAAAGTATAAGAGATGACCTTCTGGAGAAAAAGGTGCCCAGCCTGAGTCTGGAAAGACTACTAAACTAATCCTAAGAAGATAGGAAGATTTAAGGGAGGTGTTCTGGGCAGAAATAATAATTCAGATATTCTCTCAGTGCATTTATAGTTCTTTTCATAGGCTACTCGAGAATACACAGGTCATTACTGACCCCTCCCGGGTCCTGGCAGGACACAGCACACTCCAAGAAGGTAATTGACTATCACAACTTATGAGCAGGGTTAAGGGAAATCAACAGGGAATAATTCATACTAGGACTAGCAACACTAGGAACTGTTAGAATCCTTGGGTGTGCAAGGACAATGGTAGGGAGGGAATAATTACCTGAACCTGGAGAAAATTAATTCTGAAAGCCTCTGAAAGGAGGCATGGCCTTTGGCAGAAAGATACGGCCAACCCGCTACACCCAGGCAGAAAAAGAGCCAGGGTAACAAAGATCTTGGGCTTAATTTCTTCCCGACCTCTGATCTCCTAACACTGTCTCTCATGGCTGCCGCCCAATGGAAGCCAGTTAGCAAGTGTGGTTGCTGTCCACAGGTCTGCTCCCTGGAGCACACAACAGAGAGGAAGAATGGAAAGGAGATGTGGAGGGGCAAACAGAAAAGATCCGACAGAGTTCTTTAATTTTCCACAGCACAGAGAAAATCAGCCTATACCATTTAAAATATTCTACAAAGCACTTGAGAATGGCAGCAAAGAAAAACACCCTCAGAATCTGGCTCTTAGCAGCATTGCTCCCAGAGCTGAAAATGTTGGCTCCTCGGGGGTTGCCTACACACCTGCCTTCCCACCTCAGGCGGGTCCCCCTGCTTCCTTTCTCCGAACTTGTTTTCCCGTGATAGGGGTACGCAGTCTTTTCCCCGCATCCAGGATGGTTCTAAGCACATCCACACTCTCTGGAGCCCAGACTTAGAAAAGGAAAACCAGTGGCCCCAAGGCTTATCTACTGTCCTAGGACTTGCTTCTTTCCATCATGAGTGAAATTGGAATGTACACTTGCTTTAGCGGATTCCTTTCCATCTACCTTAACCTATGGCCCTTGCAGAATAATAATAGGCAATTGAAATAGCCTAATATTTGTACAAGGGGTGCAGTAACAGAGGGTTAATTTTTATCATATTTCTTCCAAATTATCAAAAGAAAGGACAACTCTGTTCTCCTTTGCATTTCTTAATATTTGGGTTATCCAACTTTAATAACTCTGGGGGTCTTCAACACTACAATCCTCCTAGAGCTTCACAAAGCCAGAAAGATGGGGGTTTCTCCCTCAAGATAACATAAAGAACATAACTCGTATCCTTCCTGCAGTTTGTAAGTCTCACTTCCAGGCAATTCCAAGCTGCATCTCAAACAAAAATATATGTGTCTCCAAAAAACAAGCAACAATTTGCAATCACACTATAATTAAAATCTATTTTGAAAAAGATACTTTTCTCAAGAGGAAACATAATATAGAGATGCAATTCTGCTTACAACACAAAAATATTATACATTGTTACCTAAGGTAATTTAACTACTTGGAGTCATAACTTCTCACATATCTCAATTTCTGCTTGTGTTGGAGACCCCAAGACCCCAAGACCACCCTCAGGTTTGATTACAGGTTAGGATTCACAGAACTCAGAAAAGCTATTTCACTCAAGATTACAGTTTATTGCACAAAAGGACACAGATTAAGATCAGCAAACTGGGGCACCTGAGAGGCTCAGTCAGTTAAGCATCTGCCTTCCGCTCAGGTCATGATCTCAGGGTCCTGGGATCAAGCCCCACATCAGGGCTCCCTGCTCAGCAGGGAGTCTGCTTCTCCCTCTTCCTCTGTGTGATCTCTGTGATCTCTCCCCCTCCAGCTCTCTCTCAAATAAATAAATAAAATCTAAAATAAATGAGTAAATAAATAATAAAATAAAATAATCAGCAAAATTAAAAGGTACATGAGGTGAAGTCTAAGAGAAGCCAAATCCAAGCTTCCTGTTGTCCTGAGTCTCTCAGCAGAGTCACAGGAACAAAACTTAATTCTCCCAGTACCATATGTGACAAGACATTCAAAGTCTTGCCAACCAGGGAAGCTCATAAAGCCTTGGTGTTCAGGGTCTTCCCTGGGGCTCCATGGGCATGTGGAGCCCCTGCATTACTGACCTTAGCTATTCAGTCTCTAGCGCCCCCCGAGGCCAAACTGATACAGCACAGTCTATGACCCAAAACAAAACCAGGCATTCACAGAAATCACGTTATTAGCATAAACTCTCTGGAATGACCCAAGGTGCCAAGTATACAAAGATACTCTTATCAGGCTGAATGTTACTGAGGAGTCTGAGATTATCTCCAAGGAGCTAGTTAAGATCCAGTCTTGAAGACCTTCAGAGTGTAAACTTTCGACAACTAGCCCAGCTGGGTTAGCCCTTTAATACACAGTTTATGGACTTCTTAAATAGATTTGCTTAAGAAAACAGTCCATTGCTTTGCTTTGCCCATTACAAAAAAAAAAAAAAGCTGACCTTTTGCTGAGGTGTATTCAGAGCTTTGCTTCTAAGATAGAAAACGGCTTGTAGTTTTAAAATAAAGTTTTCAGTGTCTCTTCTCCCCCACACCTACCCCCTATGATTTCAAAACTCTCAAGGGCAAGTTTTAGCCACAGCTCTAACTCAAAGTATCTTGTACTTCCATTTTTCCCAGTAGTTGTTAAAAGAAGAGAACTTCCACCAACTAGAAAGAAAAGTTCAGATCCAGGAAAATGGCAAACGAAAGCGAATTCCCTTTTGGCATGTGGTTCTTCAGATCCCTGCCATTTCAGCTTCTAGGAGCAGCACCCTGGCAAACCCAACAAACCAAGTACATTTGGTCAGGTCAAGTACATAGAAATCAAATAATAATATCACACCAAAGTAACAGTGGGAGCTCGATGTAGCTCAAAAGAGAGAGGATGGATAAAATGACAATGAAATTCAACACTATTAATATGAAAAACAGTTTATCCCACATTAGTAATAAGCCAATGTAAATTCTTTATCTCCTGTTTGATAAGTATTCTTTTTGATAAATACTATTTTCTTTCCTACATTTATTATATTTGAGACACACATCGATTTCTATTGAAACATTTCTAAAATATTCGTCTTTCAGACAAATTATTGTGGAACTAAGCAGTTTTATGAAAAAGATACAGTGTATTTATAATCCAGTCTTTTGAGTTGTATTCTACTGCCCCTAATGGGTCTGAAATGAAAAAAGTAAAATAGAATATAACCAAAATAAATGAAAGAGCCTTTAAAGAAGGTTCATTTTTACACCTTTTCTTTGGTGGCCCTGTAATAGAATGTGCTGCTATTTGCGTACTTTAAAGAACAAAACTAAAGGACCGGATGTGAGCATTTGGGTGAAAGTGAATTTAGCATAGCAAGTGCTCTGACTACCAGGCTTTGCTAGAACTGGAAATTAGCCAATAAAAGTATAAATTCAATCGCATTACTTTGAAGCAATTAAACTTGCCTGATCCCTTTGGCTGCTGTGTCAGGATGAGATCAGTTGAGAGACAAGATAGTACAGCATGAGGTAAAATACTGATTTAAATTTTGCCTCAAGGTCTAGAGGGACTTGCTTTCATTTACTAGAAATAAGCAAAACACAAGAAGGTTTAGTGCCGCCTATAAACAGTTATCAATCAAGATTTCTACCTAATGCCAATAGACCTTAGGGGAAAGTTAAATGACTTGTATGCAACACAGTGCTTACTGAACATCAGAAGAAAACCACAGCATGAGGACAAAAATCATATTTTATTTTTATTGAACCACTTGTTGTAAATGATAAAATAATAGCAAAGATTAAATGGCGGAAATGTCTGTTGTTTAAATTATTTATCTTTCTCCTTTCAAGAATGCATAAGGCGTATACATTTATTCTGACACTCTGAGCTCAAAAGAAGCATGTGGTCAAGTGCTTCGGGTTGGATTTCTTGGCCTGAGTTACGAAGGAATTAATTTAACAATTTATTTTTAATGATGCATCGCTATCCTGCGTGTCTTTGTGCTTGGGTGATCAAGCTATCTTTAGAGATTGAACACAGCATGATTTCCTTTTCAGAGCTTCCTGTACAATAACTATTTGAAAAGGGTTTTTAAACCCTCAGTGCTTTAGCCAATGTGATGTTTAGTAAGACCATTGGGCTGCCATTTTCATCCAAGCACCCAAAGCTGCCTTCTCTGTAATATAACTCTGTTCACCATGTCACCAACCTTATAATCACAATATTGACACTAAGCAAAACTACCTCTCCTGAAACATCGTCCTTCTGTGTGATTATTTTTGTCAAGCATTCTCCCCTTACCTCACAGATCCTTTTCTACCTCTTATTGGACTTTTCTTTCTCTTGCTAGTCCATCAAATAGGGTGCCCCCCACATTCTAGTTCTCCACTTCCCAACTCTTTTTCCTTGAAGGGATTTCTCTTAGTGATACCATAACTCCCACTGTAGGGGAATAACCCCCAAATCAATGCCTCCATCCCATCCCCTTCTTTCATGCGTCAGTGCTCCTTCTCCTAGTGCCTGATAGACATTTGCCAATCCATGATCAACCTGGAATTCAAGCTAATTGTATCAATGGCGAGAAGTGTTACCCTTCCACAGTCCATCTCTCTTTCCTTCCAGCCCTTCATTCAACAAAGAATATTTGAATACCTACTATATGCTGACTTTCTTCTAGATCAGGGACCAAGGAATCTTACCTATAAAATCCAGATACTAAATATTTCCAGTTTTGCAGGCTCTTCGTCTCCATCATGACTACTCAAGACTGCCATTGTAGCCCAAAAGCTACCAAGTGAACATGGTTGTGTTGATAAAACTACATCCAGATGCTGACATTTTTATTTATATTTCATATAAGTTTAAAGTATAATGAATTATTATTTTTCTTTTGATTTTTTGTCACAGGCCATAGAAAAAGTAGTGGTGGATTGGGTTTAACTTAACATGGGCCACAGTTGGCCTTCCCTTGTGGTAGCCACTGGAGAATCATCGATGAACAAGAGAGATGAGCTTCTTGCCCTAAATAATCCAAAATTTTAAAAAGAACTTCTATGTCTGCTATTAGTGATTTTTTCCTCTGTTCACATAGCAACCTGTATCAAGTTTATTCCTTATTACCTAGACTAGAACCCATTCAGTGATTAAGCACTCTCTCAGGTTTTCACATTATCAAATAAAACAAGCTTATAGTGGAAAAAAGGAGAATCTCTTAAGTATTAATCTCAATTTCGTATCATTCTAAATTCTCTCAATATCCATATAAAAACGTTTGCATTTATAAATAGCTCAAAATACCTGTATTTCAAAATTTAATTTTTTTCATTTTTCATCTTCTATATAGGCATTATCTTTTTAAGGTGGTTTTTTAATAGTTTTGTTGAGGTATAACGGGTGTGTGATACATTATACATTTTTAAATTGTACAATTTTTGGCTTATGGATTACTTTTTTTTTATAGCAGCTTTATTGAGATATGATTCACATACTACAAAAGTCACCCTTTAAAGCCAACAATTCGGTTTAGTGTATTCGATTTAGTATATTCAGAATTGTGCAACCTTCCCACTATCTCATTTCACACAATTAGATGACCACAAATAGAAACCCATATCCATTGGTGGTCACTCCCCAATCCCTGCACCTCCCACCCACCTCCCCCCCCCCCTAAAAAACACAATTACTTTCTGTCTCTATGTGTTTGCTTATTCTGGACATTTCATACAAATGGGATCACGGCCTTCTGTGTCTGGTTTCTGCCACTCAGAATGTTTCCAAAGTTCATCTTGAGGGCTTCGCTTCTTTTTGTACTGAACGATGTACCATTATATGGATACACCGCATTTTGCCTTGTCATTCAACGAATGATGGACATTTGGGTCGTTGCCACTTTCTGGCTATTACGAATAGTGCTGCTCTGAACATTCATATACAGGATTTGGTGCGAACAGATGTTTCATTTCTCTTGGGCCTACCCCTAGGATGGGCTGGCCGAGTCGTGTGGTAACTCGGTGTTTAATATCATGGAAAGGCAGCTGCATCACTTTACGTTCTCAACAGCAATGCAGGAGGGTCCCAGCTTCTCCAATCATGCGTATAACTTCTCTTTTCTCTGACAGGGTAGAGGTTCAAATCTTTCTCACCTTATTCCTAGATGATTGCAATAGCCTCATTTTTATCCATTCTGACTTCGGTCTTTCATCCATTGCAATCCATCCCCCAGTCCCATTACCATTGGCTTCATCCACTACTTTCCACCCTTGCCCTACACCACCAAACTCTCAATAGTTATCTACAACCTAGGAGATAGACTGCTAATAGCTTATTCTGCAAAAAACCCCAAGGTTCAAAGGTCAGCCAAATTGCCTATTTGTTCCCCAATAACTTATATTATTCTGCAACCAAAACTCTCCGGTTCAACCCAGACTCTATGTAATAGCCCTTTGGTGACCAGAGTTGGCTCCACCAACCTGCAACCTGTGTCCCACACATAAAACACCTTTGCACTTAGTTTTATCCTCTCCTGTCACCAGCTTAGAGTTTTAATAATGTTTTAGCATGATGCCCCACATTTTCATTTTGCAGTGGACCCTGTCAATTATGCGGCCAGTCCTGTCTATGAAAGTTGGGTTCAGTGTATAGCCCCCTCCCATTCAGCAAACACTTCTTGCAACTCAACAGCTTTTGTTAAGATTGCAAAGCACTTGCCTTCTATGCTTCAGGCCTACTCAATTCTTTATGTCCCTTTTATGACATTAATGCTCACCCAGTTTTCATTCTGCTTTCAGTTTTCATCTTTATTCTTTCAGAGAAGTCATGATACCCATCATTATTTTATTTTTAGTTCATAGCCCAAGCTGACATATAACCTGAAATAGTTTAGCAACTTTATTTTTGACTTTGAGATACAGACTCTTTGCACATTTTCTTTAAAAAAAAAAGAAAGAAAGAAAGAAAAGAAAAAAAGAAAGAAAGAAAGAAAGTACTTTAGCTTAGAACAAAGGTTCTCATAGTAGAGGTTTTGATCAAATACATGCCTTGATAATGTCAAGGCCCCTCAGGCAAAAAAAGAAAAAAAGAGTGGGAAAGTATGCACTGTCTACGGAAAAAAATTTCTTGCCTATAAGTTTCTTTTCTATCCTAAAAAGCAGACAGCCCCTTCAGCCTTAGCAAGCACAAGAAATTGGCCGAGGTCTGTAGGCATACTTCACTTTCAGAGAACTTGCACGCTCCTAAGCAATGATATGGGAATTGAACTTTTATAAATTAGATACATTCTTTCATTGCTTTAAATTGTAACCTCAGAGACAGCAGGTAGACTTCCACAAGAAATCATTTAAAAGAAGGCTTTAGCCTTCATTTTAAGGTCTAATCTTTTTTATTTCACTGCTGCTAACAGTGTTACAGCCAACAGTGGAATAAGTCCATTTTTCAAACTAGTGTAATTGTTTGCATTTCTTGAGATTTTAGATACATTAAAATGGATTCAACTTTCCTGATTTAAAAAAAAAATTGAAGAATTGACAAAAGATAGCAGCCTTCTCGTCTATTCCACAATCAGCATAAGTTTTTTTAAGACTTTATTTCTTTAGAGAAGTCTTAGGCTCACTTGAAACTTGAGAGAAAAGTACAGAGTTCTCATAAACTCCCTGCTCCTATGCATGCAAAGATTCCTCCGTTATCAGTATCTCTCACCATAATGGCACATGTGTTACCAACAATGAGCCTACCTCAACGTATTATAATCACCCAAAGTCCACACTTTATCTTAGGGTTCATTGTGGTGGTGTACATTCTATGTACAAGTGTACAATGACATATATCCATCATTATAATGTCCTACAGAATATTTTCACTGCTCTAAAGATCCTTCATGCTGTCTATTTACCCCTTTCCTCCCCCATCCCTAGCAACCACTGACCTATTTATCATCTCCGTAGTTTTGCCTTTTCCAGAATGTCATATAGTTGGAATCATATGGTCTGTAGCGTTTTCAGATTGGCTTCTTTCACCTAGTAATACACATATAAGTTTACTCCATGTCTTTGCATGCCTCTTGATAGTGCATTTCTTTTTGACACTGCATACTATTCCATTATCTAGATGTACCAGTTTACTTACTCATTCACCTGCTGAAAGGACATCCTGATTGCTTCCAAGTGTTGGTAATTATGAATAAAGTTGCTGTAAACATCCTTGTGCAGGTTTTTGTGAAGACATAAATTTTCAACTCCTTTGGGTCAATATAAAGGAGCACAGTTGTTAGATCATATGGGAAGAGTGTTTGGTTTTGTAAGAAACCATCTAACTTCCTCCCAAGTGGCCGCACTGTTTTGAGTTCCCACCAGCAATGTATGCCGGTTCCTGCTGCTCACATTCTCACCGTTATTTGGTGTTTATGGTGTTTTAGACCTTGGCCATTCTAATAGATGTATACCTGTATCTCTTTGTTGCTTTAATTTGTATCTCCCTGATGACATATGAGGTAGAAAATTTTCATAAGCTTATTTGCCCCTATATATCTTCTTTACGGAGGTAGCTTCAAGCTTTACAATTTTCTTTAAGGTGGGGCTTTCCTTTCTTTGTAACAGTCACTGATAGTATTTAGCCAAAGTTTAATACAATCGCTCTCTGTTTATCAGACAACAAGTTTTGGTAAAGTTTCTCTGGATATGAAATTAGTGAGTGAAAAGTGGAGCATTAAACATGCATTATTTGTCATCAGAGCATAAGAAAAAAATGGAATTCCTGGTAATAGGCTTCCAAACTGGGTCTTTGCATAGTCAGAAATTACCACCTTCCAATCTATTTGCTAAGTAACCTTACTGACTTAACTTTAAGCAGGGTAGATCTGAGAAAACACCACATCGATCACTTCACTGAAAATATGAAAGAATTTCCTCTGTTCGGCCAATTTATCTCTTCAGTCAGAATAATTAAATTCAACTTCTAGGAGCCTCTTGTAGCAATATAAAAGAGAAAAAGGGAAAAAAAGGCTCTGAAATTTCACTTCATAGTGTTTAACTTCTGCAGCTCTGAGTTGCTTAGATATGAAAATCAACTGGATAGTTTATCTTTATTAACTATTCCACAAGAGAACGGCTACTAATTAATTACTCATCAACAAAACTATCCCAAATGAGAAGACACATGGAGAATACACACAGCTACACTGTGATCTCAGACATAGAGCCTGATTCAGTGGCTTTCAGTCCACCTGTATGTTACAATCAGTTTGTAGCAGAGATGAGGTGGAAAACAG
This sequence comes from Ailuropoda melanoleuca, assembly GCF_002007445.2. NCBI lineage: Eukaryota > Metazoa > Chordata > Mammalia > Carnivora > Ursidae > Ailuropoda > Ailuropoda melanoleuca. Next base: position 1,008,931 of record NW_023234215.1, on the reverse strand, counting down.
TGGTGCAAAAATAGCCATGCCTGAGTCCTACCCTCAGAATTTCTGATTTAGGAGGGCCTGGGTGGCTCAGTTGGTTCAGCTCAGGTCATGATCCTGGAGTCCCAGGTTCTCCGTCTGTTCCTCCCCCACTCACAGATGCATGCTCTCTCTCTCTCTCCTTCTCTCTCCCTAATAAATAAATCAGATCCTTAAATTAAAAAAAAAAGAATTTCTGATTTATTTGACTGTGGTAGAGCTGGGGGCTGAATTTATTTGAAGTACCCCAGCTATTTCTAATGTGCAGCTGTGGTACGTAGAATTTTTTTTTTTTTAATCTCTATGGGTTTCGATACAGGATCAGACGTATGAGTCACAGGTTGGTTGTGGCCATACCTGTAAGTTTGCACAAAACAGTTTCAATATTCTTTGTCCACATAAAAGACCTTGTTCTGCCTCATGCTAACTGCAGGCTCTCTCTGTAGAGCAGGGTCCAGAATTGTGATGGTGGAGTTTCTGTTTGCTTTATTTCACTTTGTGTTTCGTCTGTGGATAAGATAATTACAGCTGAGTCCCAGCAGCATATGGCAGTGGGCTGGGGAGAAGAAAACCAAATGAGGACAAAAGCACAAATACAAAAATAAACATAAGTCAAGTTTGTGCTACTGGGTAGTTTTCTTTCATCTTTCTGTGAGGTTAATTAACTGCACAATATGTCTTTGCCACTCTGATGCATCCAAAGCATCCCAGAAGGAGCCTCCTCCACTATCTAAATTATAATGATGCTTGAGTGATAGCAGAATTTTCAGTTTAACTAGAGTTCAGTGAATGAGTCTGGGCAACAGGAAAGTGTACCTTCGCCATTTTCCTTATCGTCAACTGAACCGCCATTGTAGGGTCTCACCGAGGCCATGAGCTGGAGCTGGTGGATTCCTCCCACAGGCACAGGGCACTCTGGCAGTGGGAGATGTCACCCCACGTCCTATCAAATTCATCACATGCCCCCGTGAACCACATTAGTTTTGCTTTAAAAGATTTGCAAGGAGTATCCTGAATTTGCTTTTAAAATTATTTGCCTATGAGCCCATTACTTAATTATAATTGACTATGATTTCTCTGCAACTGTTGCCAATTGAAAAAAATTGAGCCCACAAACTGTTTTCAAATTATGAAGATGACAGAGTATTACATTTTTTGGACACTTAATTAAACCTTGCTTCTTTTTTTCTTTAGATTTTCTTTTTATGTCTTGCATCCAACATTTCTTTTCCAGTACAAGGTATGTTCATAGACCCCTGAAATCCCTCAAGGTCTAGACTTGTGTTCAAGTGTCTAATAGATGTAATGGGTCTTTGTTGCACCAACCCTAAGATTCCAGTAAGAACTGCATGTACAAGGGGACAGTGGCCACAGCCTCTGCAACAACCAGCTCACAACAGTCATGACTTGGTCATTCACTACCAGCTTCTCTCTGCCCTGTCTTCTCCAATCAGATGTGCCTAAGGCCTTCCATGTTTCCACTGTGAAACTTTCCCACTTCCTTACCTTATATTCGGGTCTCTGCCAAATGCAAATGATAGTGGCTGATTCCTTTGCTATAGCAAACTCTGAATAAATAGTTTCTGCATGTTTTCATTCGAGTGGCCTTCCTCTATTTCCGACCAGCAAAGAAACAGTGTAAGGGGTCTGGGGATTGAATCTACATCTGACTTCTAATGGTATCTCTCATTCCTGCTTGCATTTATGTTTTTTTTTTCAAATCTAGATGATATTATACAATCAATGAAGGAAGAAAAAATCAGCGGTTTACATTGTATGGACTGAATAATTTGTTAATTTTATGCCATAGCAGTTATACTCTGTTTGAATTGATAAAATACTGAATGCATTTTAAGGTTCTTACTAATCAGATTTGGAAACTGATTAATCTGTAAGAAAGTGGCCCTTATTTAAAAAGCTAGATAGGGGCGCCTGGGTGGCACAGCAGTTAAGCGTCTGCCTTTGGCTCAGGGCGTGATCCTGGTGTTATGGGATCGAGCCCCACATCAGGCTCCTCTGCTATGAGCCTGCTTCTTCCTCTCCCACTCCCCCTGCTTGTGTTCCTTCTCTCGCTGGCTGTCTCTATTTCTGTCGAATAAATAAATAAAATCTTTTTTAAAAATATAAATAAATAAAAATAAAAAGCTAGATAAACCCTACCCAAAGGTATGAACCATTTAGGATCATCCAAATCGAGAAGTATCAACACAACGGGAAACAGCTGTCAGTCCACTGAATGTCAAAATCATTTTTCTTTTTTGGGGCGCCTGGGTGGCACAGCGGTTAAGCGTCTGCCTTCGGCTCAGGGCGTGATCCCAGCGTTATGGGATCGAGCCCCACATCAGGCTCCTCTGCTTTGAGCCTGCTTCTTCCTCTCCCACTTCCCCTGCTTGTGTTCCCTCTCTCACTGGCTGTCTCTATCTCTGTCAAATAAATAAATAAATAAAATATTTTTTAAAAAATCATTTTTCTTTTTTGACAAATATGAAAAAAAATCCTTAGGGCTATAATAGTTTATATTAATGAACATAATTAAATGAAACTAGTCTAATATTAATCCATTTATTATCTTACCTTTATTTGTTGCCTTTCACTGTATTATCATTCTCAATCTCCCGCTAACGCCAAGAGCATAATATAGGAAGTCAGCAATTACACATTAACTGAAAAGATAATAATTAAGCTGTTGTGAATTATATGTGGAAATTTACTTGTCTCTGAAAGAAGAGGTATTTCTGTCCAAGTGCACTATCATTTTACACTTACATAGCAAATAAATGAATGTATGGAAAGCATTTGGAACAATGGCTGCCACGTAACAAATTCTATGTAAATAACAAATACAATAATAATGTGGATTTAATACCAAAAGAAGAAAATTACTACCTAATGGAAAACTTCTCAGAGGGGTAAAGTCACAATTTTCACAACCTGAGAACAAGTAACTTTCATCTATTATTTTGTAGCTAGATGTTAAGACTCACCCCTTCCTACGAAAAGAGACTTTTAGAATCAGAAAGATTCTAACTGGGGCTTGATGCCATCCTTCTTCGATGGCTCAACAAAACCACTCATTGGTAATAGGTGACTCTTGGGACCTAAACCAGGCTTTGGAAGGAATCAACAGCTCTTAATCCAATAATGCCAAGGTTGTTGATTCACATACCATAGGGTCAACCTTATCTTAACAGGAAGGATACGCTTTTCTTATTTGAGACTAGAATGTGTTTTCAGGTATAAAAGCCTTCTTAGTAACTAAGGAGAATGTTAAACCTAATTTATCTTCCTCATTGGCCCAAAGGCTATGCCTCATTAGCATTTAGCAGAAGACCAAGGATTTTTTTTTTTTTTACTTTTAAAACTAACATCTTTCAATGTGCCTTTTTTTTTTTTTTTGCCATTCTGTTGATGGTAGTATCTCTTCTTTATTTTTTTTTTAAAGATTTTATTTATTTATTCGACAGAGATAGAGACAGCCAGCGAGAGAGGGAACACAAGGAGGGGGAGTGAGAGAGGAAGAAGCAGGCTCATAGCAGAGGAGCCTGATGTGGGGCTCGATCCCATAACGCTGGGATCGCGCCCTGAGCCGAAGGCAGACGCCTAACCGCTGTGCCACCCAGGCGCCCCGGTAGTATCTCTTCTTTAAAAAAATCTCTTTTTTTTTAATTTTTCAGAAAAACTAGAATTTCAAACATGAGAGCTTCAAAATGGTCATTTCAGAAACAGGCGCTCTGAAAAGGGACTGTTTCAAGCTGCAACAACTTCAAATGATTCGTCTTTTGAGACAGCAGGTGTTAGAGTCAGCAGGGCCCTAATGCCAGGGACACATTTACATTCAAATTAAACGGAACGTAATTAGAAGTTATTTCTTCAAAGTAGGAACCCCTTTGTGTAAGAAAATAATTGCAACTCCCCACTTAGGCAAAATTTGAATTAAATTTTTACACTTAAAACACCCATCTTGGCCATACTAATAAGGATGCCGAAAACTGGCTCAATATGTTTCCCTTTTGAGTACGGCGACCATGTATTTATCTTTCTGTTAACACGCCACTTACTTTGAATGCCAATGTGAACAACCAAGAGTGTATGTGTCCATATGTAAGACAGTGACGAAAACTCGAATTTTCATTATGATTATCAGAGTTATTTGAAACTTTTTAAGGAAAGGAGACATGAACGTCTATGGCTCAAGCAAAACCCCTTCTCCTAACCCACCCTCCTGCCAGCAGCCACTATCGATAACTCCACTGAAACAGGTCAACTTTCCTGACTGTAAAGTACGATGGTGGTCTGTCGAACTTGATCCCTTTGCAGTATTGTCTCCTGACCCCTCCTTAGAAAATCTATTTCTTTCATGTTTCCCTGTCTGTACTCTCTGCTATTTCTCCTCTTATATTTTTATCTATTCCAGTCCAGTCCTCTTGGCTGGCTTCTCTTTTCTTTATTGCCTGTCCATTGAGTCGTTTCCAGAGTTCTGTCCCCAGCTGATGTCTCTTTCCAACCTTCACCTACAATCTCACACCACGACTTTGACTCTCATTTTTGCTGGTCACTTTCACCTGTCTGTCTTCTAGGACATTCTAATTAGCTCACATGTTCTACTTTCTTTTTCTTGACCAGCAGATGTCTAGGGTGATTATTTTTGAAGGTACATCTGCTGCCCATTTATAATTCAACGTCCCAGAAAAACTTAAATTCAGCCTATTAAACACTAACCTCATTTTCCTATTCTACCTCTATCATCTCATCATGAGAGCCTGTTTCAATAAATTATGCAGCCTCTCACCTAGTTATTAAATATTTGAGTCTTCTATGTCTCCTTTTTCCTTCACTCTCCCTGTACAAGTCCAGTCTAGCATTCTACTTGCTAGTGTTTCTTTAAGCTGTTCTTTTCTTGGGCACTACAACCTCCTTGGGTTGTCATCATTTCTTAATAAAATTCTGTATTAATTTCCAGACTAGAGTCTCTGTCTCCAACGATGTGTCATGGTAGGCAGCAGTGACCCTGCAAAGATGTTTGAAACCTACTCTGTAACCTATGGATATGTTACCTTTTATGGCAAAGGGACTTTGCAGATGTGATTAAGGTCAAAGGCCTTGGGATGAGAGATCATCTTGGGTTTTTGGGTTATGCCCAACCAAACCACACAAGTCCTAAAAATGGGACCTTTCCAAGATATAGTCAAAGAGAGAGATGTAATGGCAGAAAAAGAGTCAGAGAGCTCCAACTTCACTGTCTTTAAAGATGGAGAGAGGAGCCAGAAACCAAGGAATGCAGCTTGTCTTCAGAAGCCAGAAAAGGTAAGGAAACAGAGCCTCCAGAAAGAAATGCAACATGCTGATGCTTTGATTTTAGCCCAGTTTTGAGTCCTATGTCCATCTTCTGGCCTATAGAAGATAATAAAGATAAGATATTAAAGTGGTGTTGTTTAAGCCACTAAGTTTGTGGTCATTTGTTAAGGCAGTGTAGGAAACTAATTCATATCCCTCTGAATTATTTTTCACCTCACTATCAAGGAATCTTTCTAAAATGCCAAGAGGCTCATATAAACATGTGTATTACTTTGCTATGCTGTGTAAGAAGCACAAACTTAGCTGGTAAACAACACACATACAGTATGTCAGTTTCCATGGATCAGGCATGACTTAGCTGAGTCCTCTGTTCTGGGTGTCACCAGAGTTGGGGCCTCATTGAAAGCTATGTTCATCTCCCAAATTCACTAATCTCAGTTCTTACTGTTATAGAACAGAGGCCTTTAACTTCTAGAAGCTTCTGGAAGTTCCCTGCCAGGAACTCTTTCTACATCCCACAGATTAATTTGTTCAGGTCCACAAAAGAATAGCTATTATTGCTTCCCCTTTCTGTGACCTCAAGTTCTTTTCTCAAAGGACTCCCCTGATTAGGTCAGACCCACCCAGAAAACTTTTCTTTTTATATGTGGGAGTTTTTTGTTTGCTTGTTTCTGGCTTCAAACAACACAAATGTATTTATCTCACAGTTTCTGTGGGTCAAAGATCTGGGCAAAAGTTAGCTGAATCCTCTGCTCAGGGTGTCACTAGGCTGAAATCAAAGTATTGACTGGGTCTATGATATCAGCTGAGGCTCAAGGGGCCTTCTTCCCGGCTCATATAGCTGTTAGTAGAATTCAGTTCACCGCAGCGCTGTAGATGACATCCCCATTTTCTTGCTTTCACGGAATGGAATGGAAACTGCAAGAACCAGAAAAAGGCAGAATGATTAAGAATTCAGACCATTTACAAAAGAAAGATTGGATCACTCCACCAAGTAAGGAACCAAGAGCATCTGGGGTTCTGGCTGTGGGCAAGGGGAGTATGGACTGGGTAGTTGAAGGTGGAAGCTACAGATATCATCTATGACCTCACGACTGATTACAGAAATCAGGACTCTGGTAGTTTTGCATATTTTGTCTTTGTTCGTTATATACGTGTGTTTATTTTTTTTCCAGCTTTATTAAGATATAATTAACATATAACATTGTGTAAGTGTAAGATGTTCAACACATTGATTTGTTACACTTATATATTGCAAAATGACACCACAATACAGTTAGTTAACACCTCCATCACTTTGCATAATTATCCTTTGTGTGTGTGTATGTGTGTGTATGGTGAGCAATTAAAGATTTTCTCTTTTAGCAACTTTCAAGTACATCATACAGTATTGATAACTAAACCACCATACTGTACATTAGATCCCCAGAATGTATTCAGCTATAAGTAGAAACTTGCACCCTTTGACTAACATCTCCCTAACCATTGCACTCCACTCTCTGTATTTTTTTTTTAAGATTTTATTTATTTACTTGACAGAGAGACAGCCAGCTAGAGAGGGAACACAAGCAGAGGGAGTGGGAGAGGAAGAATCAGGCTCCCAGAGGAGGAGCCTGATGTGGGGCTCGATCCCAGAATGCCGGGATCACGCCCTGAGCGGAAGGCAGACGCTTAACGACTGCGCTACCCAGGCGCCCCCACTCTCTATTTTTATATAATGAGGCTCTCAGGGAGAGCAGGCAGTTCTCCTGAGTTAGTCTGATGTGGCTTGAGAGAGAGAAAGGTAGACTGGTTTGGAGTTTTTACTGTGCTTAGGAGTTGAAGCCAGGCTGAGGGATACCACATGCAGGCAGGAGCTAATGTGGTTTGAGTTTTCCACCGGTGACAAAGGAGGAGGAATCCAGACTTTCCTAACTTGCACGGATGTAGAGAAGAAAATCCAGGGGTGAAGCTTAAAGCTGTCAGCAATTAAATCAAAAAACAAGGAAACGGGTTCTTCTCTAGAGCCTCCAGAAAGTCCAATCGTTTGTTGCAAAGGGATTTGGAAGATTTAAGGAGATTGCCAATATATGATCTTGGGAATGCATTTGCATAGAGATACTATAAAGACACATATCTGAATTATTACATGCACCATATGTGGCTTTGCATTACCTACCCAACTCCCAAGGCACACAGGAACACAAGTGATTGCCTACTTAACATGCATACTTCTCAGCACTAGACTTTGAACAACCTTTGGGCAAGGGACATATTTTATGTGTCTTGGTATTTCCAGGTTCTAGCATCGTGTCTGGCACATAGTGAATGTTCAATAAATATTTATAGAATAAATGAATCCATTAACTCTCATATATTGTAACATTTATTTTTAAAATACTTGAGCGTAATTAGTGTGATGTTTGGTATAACAGTTCAGCCTATGGGCAACTTGATAAAATGCGCAATATTTTAATCAGGATTCCATACTCTAAAGTGATTAGTTAGCAGTTTAAACCCTCTTATCAGGAGTTCTCATTCCAAAGGCAGCTTCTACAAAAGCTTTAAGTATCTTTATTTTATCATATGCACTTAAAGGGTATGAATTGGTGTAAAGGATTTTAAAATATTTAATTGGTAGAATGAATTTTGTGCACAACATGGGGATTGACTAGAAACACATCATAGGCCTCTCAGTCATGGCAGGAACACAGTACAGAATCGAACACACCCAGTAGGCAGTGATGTTTACAACTTAGGGCTCTGCTCAGCCTTTGCTCCAAAATGTGAAGAGTCTAAACCTCGGGGCTCCTGGGTGCAGTCTAAGGGGGCTGAAACCCAAAGACTCAGAGCTAGATTCTCAGAGAGCTTAAAAGAACAATATGAACGATTGTTTGGGGCCTGCTGTCTCATACATGCTTTTAAATGTGCAATGTTTTGTTTGCCACTTGCTTGGCTTTAATATACGGCCACGTAGTGAGGGTGTGTGGGAGCCTACAACCATCAGCTACCTCTAATAATGAAAGTCTCCTGATATCAGCAGAAGGAAATATAGTGTGTAAACCACCAAACTGGCTTAGATAAGCTCGAAACATCCCATCTCTAAAATATACAACTTTATCATCATAAAAGGGAACATTCCTTAAGATCCTGTCAGACTTATAATTAAGAAATATTTCTCGAAGAGGGTCTATATTAATTTTCCAGTGCTGTTGTAACAAAGTACTACAAACTGGATAACTTAAAACAATAGAAGTTTATTAATTCACAGTTCCAGGTGCTACAAGTCCAAAATCAAGGCATTGGGACTCCTTCTGAAACCTATAGCGGAGATCTTCCATGCTTCTTCCTGGCATCTAGGCTTGCTGGCCACCTTTGACATTCTTTGGCCTACAGATGCATTCTTCTGGTCCCCAGTCCTTACGTGGCTTTCTTCCCTTGTGTCTTTGTCTCCCCACAGCTGACTTCTTGCAAAGACACCAGTCATACTGGAGTTGGGGCCCACCGTACTCCAATATGATGTCATCTAAACTTAACCAATTACATCCATAATAATCCTATTTCTAAATAAGGTCACATTCTGAGGTACTGGGACTAACTTCAACACATATTGGGAGGGGACACAATTCAACCCATAACAGACTCTGTCTGTGAACTTGCCATCTGAGTTCCAGTTCCCAAAGGAGAGCTGATGTTTAATTTTTAATCAAGGGACATTTTTTGAGTTTCTCCTCTGTAACAGAACTAAAATCTTAGTCCTTGTTCTTCGTGAGTTGTTAGTCTAATGATAAGGCAAATATGTAAGCAAGTAAATACTGTAAAGGCACTGTTCCGGGGAAGGAATATGGCTCATTACAGTGAAGCATAAAATGTGAGAGAGTTGAAATAATTATAACAGATTGTGTTATCACTTTATTGAAAGTTTTAAGACACACACACACGCACCCACATTGCCCTGAATTCTAAAATGCTCTAAGCTCCCATTAAGAACTTTCATTTCCCCTGAAAAGAAAGTAAGACTTTTTTAATATCTTATCACAGAGAGAGTAAGGCTTATAGCATAGTAAGATGATTCAGCAATTTAGAAGGTGGTTTTGAATGCAGAAAACCAGCATCCGTTTATGGGCTCTCACCTTGCTTGTGCTGTTGGAAGGAATCAGGACTGTCAGCCTCAAAGAAGAATATATAACAATAGTGTTTTTGTTTTCGCTGACAGGTCAAATCATGTTCCAAGCCCTTCACCAACAAAGAAAGCCTTTTTCCTTTGAAATATAATTTCTAATAAGTTGAATGCTTGTGTAACTCCTATTTACTATGCACTTAGCATCAGAAAGTCAGGGCAACACATTCATTTCCTATTTAAAAAAAAAAAAACGAAAACAGTAATAACAACAAAACCTCAATTTTGCTTCTCAGTAGCACGGATGAGGTAGGTCTCAAAAGGGATTTTAGGAAAGCTCCTGACTCCAGGCTCCAGCCAGGGGTGGCAAAGCACAGTGCTCCGTAGACAGGGAATTTGCAGCTCACCCCCCAGCCCCTCGACTGGTGAGCAACCTGGTTTTCCTGCCTACAGTATCCTAGGCCCTTCCTAACACCCTCTCTCTCCCCCCTGAGACTCCTAAACCCTTTCTCTCCATCCTTCTCTCTCTCCTTCCCTGCTCCCTCCTCTCCTCAGCCTCAGAGCCAAAAGCCCAAGGATTTCTTTTCAGCAGTTTTACTTTCTCTGGTACCGAAAAGGACCTCAGAACCATTTGCCTGGTGGCATTTCTTTCCTGCAATATGCTGAAAATGTCTATGTCTTTCTTTGTTTTGAACTGCATTGGGTTGAGGGGAGCTCTCTCCACCCTTAGTTTTCTTAACCTGGGAAGTATCTGGACCCAGAGTTGGAATTGGCAAATACCATCCACCAGCTACAGGGGGAGTGGAGCAAAAATTCCCCCACACTGAATTTTAGAGGAAAATTATTGTTATATTAAACTTAAGCAGGTGCACATAGAGATTCCAACCATGTCCTTTTATACTATAATTGTCATGTAGATATGTCACAGGAAGAGGCTCTGTGAACCAAAGAGAGAAAGGGAAGGAGGAAGGGGGAGGAAAAAAACAAGAATTAGCCTCTAAGAATATAACAAAATGGTTTTTCCTAATATTGACATTTTGGGGGATGGGATGAAGGATAGGCATTTCCATTACGAAATTAAGATTTGCCAATACTGATCATTTTTTCCCTTTGTGCCATTCATGGAAAAGTTAATATGTATCACTTTTTAACAGTAATATTGGATATATTCCATTTATTTTTAGGTAAAACAAAAACTCTTGAGTTATGGGGCGCCTGGGTGGCTCAGTCGGGTAAGCATCTGCCTTCAGCTCAAGTCATGATTTCGGGGTCTTCGGGTCAAGCCCCATGTCCGGCTCCCTGCTCAGTGGGGAGTCTGCCTGTCCCTCTCCCTTTTTTCCTCCCTCTGCTCCTCCCCCTGCTCCTGTTCCCTCCTGCAACCGCTTTCACTCTCTCTCTCAATCAAATAAATAAATAAAATATTTTTTAAAAACCTCTTATTAATGATTTTTTCAATCTTATGAGTATCTTCTAATACCTTAAGTGTCTTCTTAATATTCTAATTATTTTCTTTTTTAAAAAAAGATTTATTTATTTGAGAGAGAGAGCACAAGCAGGGGGAGGGGCGGAGGGAGAGGGAGAAGCAGACTCCCCACTGAGCAGGGAGCCCCACGTGGGGCTCCATCCCAGGACCTCAGGATCATGACCTGAGCGGAAAGCAGATGCTTAACCTCATAATGGACTGAGCCACCCAAGTGCCCCTATTCTAAATATTTTCTAATTCCAAGAATGTTTTAAAAATATTCAATTCTCTCTTATCCTTTTACCTTAAGTAATTTTTCTGAACAACTATAATTTAGTAATAAATACTCTTTATGCCAAGAATAGTTTGTGCAGAAAATGTCAAATGGTGTGCTATAATTATCACATACAATTATAAAGCAACTTCTCCAAGCCTGATGAATATTAACTGATAGGAAGTTGCCCCATGCACATGGTGCTTGGATGAGAGGATTTATCTCCTAGTAGGATCCTTGCTGGTAACTTTTTACATTCTCAAGGGTCCATTTGCAACCCACAGATACAAAAAGAATTTAGATGATGAGATTTATTCAAGCTTCCATCATCAAAGTTACCTATTGAATTGTACCACTCTGTGAAATAGATTTACAGGCATGCGTAAAGATAGTAGCCATTTTCCAAAATATGTTCTAAAATGTATTTTTTATTTCAATATGAACATGGTAAGCAAAATAATGCCCCCCCCAATGCTATATTCTGCTTCTCAGAACCTGTGGATATATTACTTTACACAGCAAAGGGGACTTCACAGGTCTGAATAAACCAAGGGTCTTTCCCTGGAATATCATGAGGTCCTTATAAGATGGAGGCAGGAGGGTCAGGTCAGAGGAGAATGCAGGCAGGCAGCCTCTAGAAGCTGGAAAAGGCAAGGAAGGAATGGATGCTCTTCTTCAGCCTTCAGAAGGAATTTAGCCATTGATTTTAATCTCTTAGGCTCCATTTCAGGCTTCTGACTCCAAATTACAAAGATAGTAAATTTGTGTCGTTTTAATCCACTAAATTTGTAGCGCTTTGTTACAGCTGCAATAGGAAACTAACACAGTGGGTTGTATCATTTGGCTTAAGAGAATCAATAAAGTGTAATATTTGAGAGTTTAGGCTTTGAATTCATGCAGGCCTCCTTAGAAGAGGCTGGTCCTGTCACGTACGACTAGTCTCAGCCATGAATATCCTCAAGCCTAAATATTTCTCCTTTGTAAGATGTGCATTAAAAATAGAGTTTTTGAAAAGATTAAGGAGGTATTTGTAAAGCACTTTAAATAGTTCTAATCTTAACAAGGCCCTGCTACAAATATTAGCCACGGGAATCATACACTACAAACAGACTCTGTTTACTCTTTTTGACTCTTGTCAGATGAATCCTGGAACCGCCTTGTCTCAGGTAATTGTTATTACCCCCTCGTTGGGATGAAGGAAATGAAACTTCAAAACAGAATTGAAGCAAGTTATCCGGAGCCACTCTCAGAATTTTATGGTTCAATATGAAGCAAAGATAGAAGTGCTGAATCTGGGAAGTGGGATCCATCTATAATATTGCAAAATGGAGGGAAGAATAGAAGATTACATTGTAACTTAGATGACATTTTTTTTTAAGATTTTATTTATTTATTTGACAGAGAGAGACACAGCCAGCGAGAGAGGGAACACAAGCGGGGGGAGTGGGAGAGGAAGAAGCAGGCTTCCAGCGGAAGAGCCTGACGTGGGGCTCGATCCCATAACGCCGGGATCACGCCCTGAGCCGAAGGCAGATGCTCAACGACTGAGCCACCCAGGTGCCCCGACATTTTTTTTTTAAATATTCTTCTTTGGAAACAAAAGCATAATCAGGCAATTTGTAGTCAGCTTTCTATTATGGATACCAAATCATACTCTTGGAAAACTTGAAGGTAATTGACTTTTTATTCATTTTTAAATACCTGGAGCCATAACTTTACCCTACCTTATAAAACAAATGTGGCTTTTTATTTTCACATCAGGATATTTTTAAAAGGTTAGTGTGAAGTGCCTATAAATATGCAAAGATTTCAACAGCTAAGACAAACATCTCAGTAAATAACTTAATTGAGCTGTGAATATTTAGTGATTGAAATCCGATTACTTTGTGGCTTAATTTGTGTACTGCTTGACTGCTTTGCAGTTTCAGGCAATTTAACAATGTAGACAGTATATGAAGATGGAATGTTAAATAGTGACTGAGGCATTCGAAGTAAAAATGTCTGTGTTGTGTTCCTTCTTTTAAGCCTAACCACAGAGTAGGACACAAAGCTCGATTCAAAGACTCCAAGTAGATAGACTATATAAGTCATGGAAGGCATAGATTCTCTCCCCCCACACCTTTGGATAATTAATTTTACCTTCTTGTTGAATTTTTGGTGATCATTAGGCTCATAAAGATTAATAGCATAGCACACAAAATCACCTTCGCTCCTGTAAAATACAGTTTACTATAAACAGAGGGTCAGTGAGTTTCTGTGATGACCTAATGCTTTTAGAAGCCATGTAGAGTACAGGCTCTTTTGAGAGTTTCCTTGTTGTCCTTAAACCCAGCTAAGTGTGTTTCTGATATTTGACAGAACTAGTTACCCAGACACTGAATTTTAAGAGATTGGTAATAAGTTAGGTCAATAAATAGAGCAAATTTGGACATTGCATGCCAAACACACGGAGTTTTTTCTTCAGGGTGTCTTTTTACAAGCACATTCCAGAATATGGCTTCTATCATCAGTTCTTTCTATTCTTCCTTCAAAATAAAGCTGTAAGTTCTGTCCATCTCCGCCCTTGGCACTCTACACAAGCCACCTGGATTTATGCAGGAATTCCAGTTTTCTCCACCCATCTCATGTCCCCCTCATTTCATTCTTCTCACAGAAGCCAAATGATCTAAAACCAATCATGTTACTATCATCTCAAAACCTGTCAATGTCTTCTTGTTAAGCAGTTAGGAAAAAATCCAAAATCCTCGGGGTCCTGCTATGTTGACGGCTGCCCACCTCTTTATTTGTACCAATATATGTACATACTATTATGGCAAGATATGGTCACTATCACGATATCACAATATCAATAAGATATTTTATATTCCCTTTGTCTCCAAACACTGGATCAGCACTTTTTGATTCAAGCTGGCCCCACCTCTAGGACTCATTAGCTACATGTTGCCTTCACTCCACTCAGCACAATTCCAGAGAACCAACCAGCTCATGTCAACTAGCAAATGTAGATCACCGAAGACATTGTTTCCTTCACAAACAAGAAAATATTTTTCCAGAGTCGAAGAAAATGCCTAAAAAGTAAAATCTTCTCTCCAAACTAGTAAGTATTCATTTCTAAGCTGAATTATTTTATGTCGATATAAATTACAAATAGCGATCTAATAAATCTTAATACCTTATATTTAATAGTTGTTCCTTTTTCAAGCGTTAACTTTTCACTTTATAATGATTACATATTAGCGTAACAAATTATGAAGTTCCAATATAACTACCTCATACGAAATGTGTCTTTACCAACAAAGAAGTATTTCATTAAAACCATTTTGGCGTTTATAATCAAATTAAAGCAACAGTAAGCACAAGTTCATAATTACTGTGATAAATGGGGACTGATTGTAAGGGCTAATAACATCCGTCCTTAATATATTGTAACATTCTATCAAGGGAACTTAAAATGGATTTAAACACTTTCTAATTTCTAATTTCAATCATTTTTAGAGATTGAAAACTACTAAAACTGACTGCAATGTACGCAAAACTACACTCAATTCATTCTGCCCTGAGTTAGCTTTTGCCTGGTTGATTAAACTTTTTTGGCTTTTATATTGCTGAGGACTCAATAATTGTTCAGACATGAAAGGCCATTTAAATTTTGTGGTTTTAAATGGTCGTTTGGACTTACTAAATAAAATTATGAATGCCAGGATCTAAATTGCAGTGATCGTTTAGCAACTAGTGGGTCATCTATTCCCATATCAGGGAAAGGAAAAAAAAAAAAAAAGAAAAGAAAAGAAACTCTTCAAATTAATCAGTGGTCACAGCACAGCCAGAGATAGGATTTTAAGTATAACTTCACCTAAAACATCTATAGCTCAAACACAGAGTGAATCTGAGTCGTTGATACTCTGAAATGAGAAGCTGTTGTTGGCAAATTACTAGGATAGGGCCCAGTTATAAGGGTTTGGCAAACTTTGCTGTTTCCATACTAACATGTTTTAGCTCCAGCTTGGATAGCTGATTGAGTTCTTGATAAAAGCAAGGTTACCTTGTCTGTCCATCGGATGTAATTTCAGGCTTCAAGTAGGGACTGCTTTCCTAAAAGCCGCCTGTGACCCCAAGCTGCGTGTGCCCTCTCCCTTCATGATAAATAGAGCCCCATACACCCCTCTGTGCCTGGGCCCCATCCTAGGCACAATTTCATCATCGGTCTTCCAGCTCTTTCTGGATTGATTCTAATCTTTCCATCCTTCTTTTCAGTCTCTTAGGTCTTCAGATGATATTTCTAGAGCCTTCCTCCATTTCCATTTTCTATCTTAATTCACACTTCCTTTCCAGAGATTATCTTAGTCCTGAACTTTCTGCCTATGATCAACCTTTCCTCTTTCAATAAGTTTTTGTGGCATTGTAACAATAACCTTCCCAAGGTCATATGTTCATCTGCATATTCCTGAGGAAACCTGTTACCTTGAGAAAACAGCTATTTTGGTTGTCTTCAAATTTTGAGAAAGAAACAGAAGTTTTTCCAACAGAATGTGGGGCAGAAACGGACGCTGGTGTCTATGAAGCAGCCTTCCTCAACCCCGGCTGTGGGTAGGAATCACATGCCGGGACTGGGGTGTAACTCCGAGGTTCTGATTGAAGTGCCCCAGGGTGAGGCCCAAGCATCTGTATTTCTGGAAGTGGTTATGATGTGTATTCAAGGATAAAAATCCACCCTGAAGTGTCAGATTGTGGCACCCTGGGTAAAAAAAGCACCTTTGGTAAGGGAAGTACTACCGGCTTAGGCACCATGGAGAGAAAGAAGATGCAAAGACCCAATGATGTGCAGGAGACTTGCCTGGGAACAGGGCACTGAGAAGAGCCAGTGAAGCTGGGAACCAGAGAAGTCAGGGAGACAGTCTGCATTAGAACTCATGAACATTTGTTGAGCAATTTCTACTCCGAATTAGACCAGAATGAGTAACAGAAACACGTCAGGAGGTATTCAGTGACTTAAACCAGCAGTGGAGTGTAAAGTAAAATAATGGATTAAGCCAGAAACAATTAAAAATGTATCTTGTCATATGTTCAAGGGGAATAATTAACATAGAAAGAGGGATGGTCAAAATTCATGTGCAAACAAGTTGATAAAAAAAAAAAATTCTCTCTCTGGACCCTGTGACTGCTTCTCCCCATTTGCCTCGTCCTCTTCCTTCCACAGCCCAGCCAGCACCTCAGAAATATTGTCCTACTTCTTGACTTCCAATTCACTCACCCACTCACTGAGATGCTGAAGCCACTTTCGGCAAGATCAACAGTGAGCTTTTTACTGGTAAACCCCATGGACCTCATTCAATAATCTTAACAGAGACTCAAGCAGGTTCAGACAGAGCTGATTGCTCTCTTTAATTCCTCTCTCTCTTTCCTTGGCTTTGTGACGCTGCTACCTGGTTGATTAGCCTCCTCCAGCTTGGAAAATCTTACTATGTTTTCCTAGGTTAACCTGTGCCTTGGTGTCCCGTTCTTACTATGGCAGGCTTCTGTCTCTGGCCACACCTTACACACCACACTTTACCCGGGCATTTTACCAACTGCTCTGGTATCAACTACTTTCAAGAGGCTGATGGCACACACAGTTTTGTCTCCAGCCCAAACGTCAAGGCCAGGCTCGAGAACTTGCATATTCTCTCGTATCGTTCGCAGGCACTTTACACTTAGTATGTTAAAAAATGGATTTATGATCTTTCTCCCAGTTTTTATTACCAGACTGTCCTAGTCATCCCAGTCAAATTAAGAAACCATTCTTGACTTATATTTTTCTCTCTCTCTCCTCTAATACATATATATACATATATATATATATATATATATATATATGAACCAAAAGCTTTGACATCATCTGAAAGTTTGTCAGAAATGCAGAATCCCAACCCTCATGCCAGACCTGCTAAATCATCATCTTGCATTTTCTTTGCAAGATTCTCTGTCTGTTCTCCATACAGTAAAGTTTAAGGGCCACAGCTCTATAATTCATGCCTTGGAAACTCTCTGATTCATCTCCTTCTCTCCACCTCTGCTGGTACTGGCATAATCCAGGCCCTGAGTTCTGAAAATTAGCTGCATGTTATAATCACTTAGAGATTTTTTTTTTTTTAATACCCATGCCAGGTTCTACCCCTGGAGATTCTGACTTCATTAATCTAAGTGGAGCCCAGGAATCAGGAATTTTGAAAAACTGCTTAGGTTGTTTTACTCTGCAGCCAACACTGAGAACCATTCATTGAGGCCAAGATCACCCTTCAACTAGATTATTTTAAGAGTCTCCTAACTGGTGTCTCAGTCTTCAGTCTTTCCAATTTTCCTTCTTCCTAATAGAATGATATTTCTTAAAGTCTGGGCTTAGAGCCTTTCAGTGGCTCACGCTGACTCCATGTTAAGCATATACACTAAAGCAGGACACTCATGGCCGCCCATCATCTGTCCCCTGCTTATTCATCCACAGCCATTTCTCAGCATGACCTCTCCTCCCCTTGTGTTCTTCTGTGTCGCAGTCAAACTGAACGATTTGTAGCTTACCAAATGGGCCGTGGTGTTTTTGCCTCTGTGTCTGCTCTTTTTTTTAACAGATTTATTAAGGCATAAATGACATGCAAAGAACTATACAAATTTAATCAATCTCATGAGTTTGGACATACGCAAACACTCATGATACCATCACCACAACCAACGTAATAGATACATCCAACACCTTTCAGAGTAGCCTTGTGTCCCCTTTGTTTTTACATATATGTGTTCTTGTGTGTACAAGTATTTTTGTGCGTGTGGCAAGAACACTTCACGTGAGATCTACCCTCTTAAAAAATGTTGAAGTACACAACGTTCAGCAATTTCTAAGCCTCGCTGTGCTCGTCTATAGTGAAAAGACTTTTATCATAATAACAGAAAGTAAAATGAACTATTTTGACATTGTGTTGAATTTTGGTAGTAAGAAATTTCTAGTTTCCTCAACTAAACTTCTCCTAGGAACTATATCTGTTGTGACTTCCTCACCCAAAGGAGATACCATGAATCAATTGATGGACACTATCAGAAGTAGAACTTGGAGAGCTTAAAAACCTGAGCTATGTAAAAAGGAGGAAATGATGTAACAACAAAATTTTGTTACAAGCTATTTACTAAATATTCATTGAGGACTTTCTGTATGTTAGGCACAGTGGAAGATATTAAAGTTCCTGACATTAAAAATATTAATATGCGGGGAAAATAAAACATGCACGCAACAACAATACCTAATACTGACTTAATATTTTATGTTAGACGGTGTATATAAACCTCATTTCAGCTGTAGAAGATAGACATGATTAAAATCTTTGTATTGTAGATGAAGACAGAAGTTTCTTAATTTTCTCAAGGGTACCCAGCTAACAAGTGGGAAAGGTCAAATTCAAACCAGGTACTGTCTAACTCCCAAAGCCCCACTCCTACGCGCTGCCCTCTGCTAATTCTTTACAATCAAGGGATGATGGCAAAATGTCATCTGAGTGCTGCATGCATTGGCAGTATAATAATCTCCAATCTTACAGTCAAACAAGAAGCTAATTATCCTAAGATAAAAATTCACTCAGTCTTTTGATGCTGAAAATTTAGATAGTTGGACACATCTGGTTGATTCACAGAACTTTTACTTTTCATCCAGATTGCTTGTCATTATAAATGCCATAACATAAACACAACCAAACTTGAACTGCTCAAGCTTTTCTAAATGGACCTCAAAGCACTCATTGCTCTTTCAGAAGCGTAATGTTGATTTTGATGCAGTATCAGCTACTGTGTGATAGCCTATAATTAAAAACTTACAATGCTTCATTATGAGGATATAAACTAGAAAATAGAAAGTTGTATTGGTGAGCAATCTTAACATTTATTTCTTTCTGAAGAGCCTAGAAAAATGAGAACTATCACTGGTGTGGCAGTCACCTCTGTGGACTGAGGAACTGGTGTGAACCCTACACCTTCTGCTCTAAATAAGATGAATGGAGGTCCAGGCTCCTTGTACTGAAGGCAAAACGTAACAAAAGAAAAGTTATGGCAACAAAGTCTGCCCACTACACAGATAACAAGACAGGAGAGCTACAGGATTAAGAACTTGTTTTTTTTTTTTCCCAAAAAGACTGAATATGGTGTGTGCTGGGTGTGTATAAAGCCTAGAACAACCGGGTTCAGTAATGGTGCCACCTTGTTATCTCACAAGGTCTATTCCTGGATAAGACATCTTAGAATAGAGATGCTAGCATTAAACTTGTGCGTGAAAAATATCCTAATGAGTCAGATTTTTCCTTTGTGTAGAGCCTTCCATTCTGCTACTTTGATAGTTTCAGGGTCTTTCCTTCCAAAGAAGGGTTTGGGCTATTTATCAAGCTGTTGGTCTAGCAGATATCATTATTCGCAATTTTATATATCATTGCTTAATTTAAATCAATCATTTTTCAAACATATCACTAACTTCATGTGTGGCATCTATCTAATTAATCATTTGATAATATTCACCAACGAATGGCCATAAACAGAGAACACAGAAATTCGATCAAACGCATTTCCATGCAGTCAAATCACATCAATAATTATTTGGAGGGTTCGTTGTGTGTTACTCACACAAATAGGAATGAAATGATTCATCATAATACCCCAGCAGTCGCCAATCAAAAATATAACTATAAGGATTTTCTGTTTTGTTTGCTTGCTTATTTAATATTTAGAGTTATTTTACTTTATTTGTAAAATCCACCATTCTTTGTTGTAAAATCAGAAATTAGTAATGGGGAAAAAAAGAGAAAGAAGAAAGGAGAAAAAATTAAACGGGGAAGGGTAGAAGGTGAAATGATCTCATATAACCCCAACAACTCACAACAAGGAGTTAACTTTTCCAAGGAATAAGTCCTAGAGTAGAATCCCATCTCCAGTATTTGCATACATTGATTCGTTATTAGCATGAGCTGTAGAAATATTGTTAATGGTGATTTAGTCTTTTTAATTCTAGACTTGGTGTAATTACAACAAATGGTAGACTTACTAGCCTTGATAAAAGAAAAAGATTGGATCAGAGCATACAAAAATAAAAAATAAAAAAAGTAGATCATCAGGAAGGCAGATGAGAATTCATGGCAGTGCAGAATCAGGTGAAAGGTGAAAGTTCAAAGGGGATGAGCATAGAAATATATTCTTTAGTTACATGTAAGGAAAGCTTTCAGCAGTTACTTATAGTATAGATACTGAAACTAATATTAAATGTTCTATTTACTTAGATACATATCTTTTTTATTTTATTTTAATTCTAGTATAGTGAACATACAGCGTTATATTAGTTTCAAGTGTACGATATAGTGATTCAACACGTCCATTCAACACCCAGCGCTCACCACAAGTACACTCCTTAATTCTCATCACCTGTTTCCTCCATCCTCCTGACCCAGGAGGGTTTGGCTTCTCTCTCCCTCTCTCTCTTTTTTTTTCCCTTGTTCACTTCTTTTCTTTCTCAAATTCTACATATGAGTGAAATCGTATGGTATTTGTCTTTCTCTGACTTATTTCACTTAGCGTTGTACTCTCTAGCTCTATCCACGTTGTTGCAAATGGCAAGATCTCATCCTTTTTTATGGCTAAATAATATTCCATTATATATATAGCTCACTCTTCTTTATCCATTCATCTACTATGAACATGGGCTGCTTCCGTAATTTGGCTATTGTAAATAATGTCGCTATACATAAGGATGCGTGTATCCCTTTAAGTTAGTGGGGTTTTTTTATTTTGGGGGTGAATACCCAGAAGCACAATTACTGAATCATAGGTTAGCTCTATTTTTAAATTTTGAGGAATTTCCGTACTGCTTTCCACAGTGGCTGCACCAATTTGCATTCCCATCAACCGTGCAAGAGAGTTCCTTTTTGTGCACATCCTCACCAACACTTGTTGTTTCTTGTGTTTTGGTTTTAGCCATTCTGACAGGTGTGAGGTGACATCTCATTGTGGTTTTGATTTGCATTTCCCTGATGCTGAGCAATGTTGAGCATCTTTTCATATGTCTCTTGGCCATCTGGATGTTTTCTTTGGAGAAATGTCTGTTCAAGTCCTCTGCCCATATTTTAATTGGATTATTTGTTTTTTGGGTGCTGAGTCTCAAAGGTTCTTTATATATTTGGATACTAACCCTTTATCAGATCTATCATTTGCAAATATCTTCTCCCATTCAGTAAGTTGTCTTTTAGTTTTATTGTTTCCTTCGCTGTGCAGAAGCTTTTTATTTTGATGTAGTCCCAATAGTTTATTTTTGCTTTTATTGCCCTTGCTTCAGGAGACATATCAAGAAAAATGTTGCCACAGCCTGTGTCAGAGATCTTACTGCCTGGGCTCTCTTCTAGGATTTTTATGGTTTCAGATCTCACATTTAGGACTTTAAGCCATTTTTAATGTATTTTTGTGTACAGTGTAAGAAAGTAGTCCAGTTTCATTCTTTTGAATGTAGCTCACCAGTTTTTCCAACACCATTTGTTGAAAAGACTGTCTTTTTCCCATTGGATATTCTTTCCTTCTCTGTCAAAGATTAATTGACCATATAACTGTGGGCTTACTTCTGGGTCTTCTATTCTGTGCCATTGATCTATGTGTCTATTTTTGTGCTGGTACCATACGTATTCGATTCCTACAGCTTTGTAATATAACTGGAAGTCTGGAATTGTGAGAAATATGTATCCTAATTATAATTTGTTGTGCACATTGACGGTAACCTTTGACTCAACTACCTAATAAAATACATGAAATTTATTCTCAATCACTTCTTCTGGTTATTTTTTTATTGTTGAGATTTTTAATGAGATAATTGTAGATTCACAGGTAGTTGTAAGAAATGATACAGAGAGGACCGTTGTACAATTTTTCATTTTCTCTGGAATATATACTCAGGAGTTCAATTGCTGAGTTATATGGTAGTTGTATTTTTGGTTTTATAAGAAACTACCAAACTATTTTTCATCGTTTTATTTCATTTCTTGTTTTAACCATTCTGACAGGTGTGTAATGATATCTTGTGGTTTTAATTTGCATTACCTTGAGGTATAATGATATTGAACATCTTTTATATGCTTGTCATCTGTATTATCTTCTTTGTTAAAATACCTATTAATGTCTTTCGCTCATTTTTAAATTATGTTATTTGTTTTTATACTGTTGAATTGTGGGTGCCCTTTATACACTCTACTAGTCCTTTGTTGGAGATGAGTTTTGAAAATGTTTTCTCCCAGTCATAGTTAATCCTTTATTCCAATTCCCATGGGCTTTCACAGAGGAAAAATTTCACGTTTTAATGAGTATCAATTTATTAAATTCAATTGTGCTTTTAGAATCCTTTGTCCAGCGCTAGATCCCAAAGATTTTCTCCTATGTTTTTTCTGAAAGTTTTATATTTTTACATTTTACTTTTAATTCTATGATTTATTTTCAGTTAATCTTTGTGTAAGGTTTGCATTTTAGGTCAAGGGTCCTTTTGTTTGGTTTTTGTTTTTGTTCATATTTTTCCCACACATATTCAATTGTTCAGGCAGCATTTGTTGAAAGACTATTTTTCCTTCATTGAATTGGTTTTATACCTTTGTCAAAAATTAACTGGCTGTATTTGTGTGGCTGTGTCTCTGGTGTTCTTTTCTGATTCATTGATCCATATGCCTATTTTTCCACCAATACCACATTGTCTTCATTACTAGAGCTCTATGGTAAGGCTTAATACCAAGTAGAGTAATTCTTCCCACTTTATTTTTCTTTGTGAAGATTGTTTTAATTGTTTTAGGGCCTATACCTTGTCAAAAGAAATTTTAAAATGAATATGCCTGCTCTACCAAAAAAAATTTCTTTTGTTGAAATTTTTTGATATAGTTTGCTTGATTTTATTTTTAAAATACCAAGAGCTACTTCAGTTATTACTAAAAACTGGTTTTTAAAAAAGACAGGCTCATAGACAGATACAGGTATCTTGATGAATGGGCTCTCATTCAGAAGTCCCACAGATTATATAAGGGGATGGTCAGGCTTTGTTCCTGTAACAAGATAATAGGTCCCAATGTCATGGTAGTTCAGTAATCAATATTTTTTTTTAATTTACATACAGACAGCCACAATGAGCTTTGCTGCTCTTCAGACATACGTCTTGTAAAAAGGGAGTAGTAAACCTGTCTATGTTTGTATGCTCACAGAACTAAGATTAGGATGAATTTATCTGTTCTTTTCTTTGGAAAAAGGAACTGGCATCTTGGCTAACAGTCATAATTTTACAATGATTAATTTTAAGCTTTTATTCACATTCATCATAATTAGAATCAGAATTCTGTGTGAGGCACTAGTAGCCTCCTTCCGAAAATCAAATGGATTGTAATTAAGACTCAATGAGATACTTGGCAGAACCATGGAGCCTTCTGGGTCACTTTCGGCACGTTCTTTGTGAAGATCCATTCATGTGAAGCAGCTGGAGCTCCAAAAGGACATTTGACTGGTAAATTGACTTGATTGATTCAAATGTGATTACATACTAGAAACACATTTTGTTCAAGTTAAGCACATTAATATATACCAGTTAGAATAAAGACCCAATTGCTTCTTTGTTATTCATTAATGAAACTTAATGACTTCAACAAAACATTAATGAAGAAAAAATATTGGCTTGCATAATTCATTTGGAAAAATTAATTAATTGTTGTATTAAGGGCAGCCTGTCCCACAAAGTAATTACAGAGGCTTTGATGGAGAATTCCTTTATGCTATTTATTAAGCAAGCTGTTGTTTACCTTTTTCATTTTATATTGATTTGTTATGCATATAGTTCTTTTCCCCCTAAAGAAGGAAATAAAGTCAATTTACAGTGATGATGTAGCTATGTTCTTATCATTGATAAGGTGACTGCATTTTAACATGTTTACTAAACTCTACATGCATTACAAAGATGGTAATGTTCTACCCAACTAGATTTTCAACAGTATTATCTGACAAATAATGTCCTTATTTAGTAGGCAACTAGAAGGCAGAAATGGAATAAAATAAACTTCAGCAAGTTAGCATTGTGGCTCTTTTTTTGATTAGGCAAAGCCATGGTTTGTTAATATTATAACATAAAAGTGCCAGAACTAAATATTTAATAAGAAAATTGCAATATTTAATGTTTTCTGAAATGCATTATCAAGGGCCTTATGAATGAATAAATAAACATAAAGCTGAATCGATAGCTTAGAATTCTAATTTTCTTTCACTTCTGTTTTCTTCTATGACCTTGATCTACACACTAAAACTCGTCAAATCTATTTATGTAAAATAGAAACATTAACAGAAAAATTCTCAGTAAGTATAGACTAATGACTTTAATTGGTTTGACAATACAATCGTAAGAATTAATATTATTAAGATTAATCCTTAATATAATGTTCATTAAGTTATTTCTTTCATTAGACACAACTAGGAAAGAGCAAGTAATTTGTTTTAAATTAGAAACAGGTGATCAAAAGCTACTCATCTTTTAGAAGATAATTCATTGTCTGCTGTGAATAAATGAAAGCATTTCTATATTGAATTGCCTCAAAGAGCCTTCCATTCCATCACACGGTAGATTATTTTGCAGGTAATAGCAAGACCACTTGCATAATGGCACCATGTTTCATTACAATAAAAAAAGATAAAACCTGAAATAGTCGCATTCCAAAATAAATCAGCCCGGCTCTCTGCTGATCGGCTTTTGCTTTTTCATTGCTATATGGATATGATGGATATTTTTCAAAACCTAGTTTAGACAAACTGTTCGGAAAGGAATGCGTTCTCCTGATCAAACGAAAATTAAGGTGAAAATAGATGTCCTTCCTCCCTCCCCCCTATGGAAATATTTAAGAATAAGAGACAATTATTTCTCCGAACTGTTAAGTCCTCTCAGGATTTTTCTCCTTCATACATTATGCAGCAACTCTTTTAAACTCATCCTATCTCAGAGGGGTGAAAGCTAGAGAAAATAAATGAAGGAATGCCACTGAATATCATTCTTTCCGGGAGACAGGCACAGGTCTGCTCCCTTATTTCTGTTACATCACAAAAGCGAATAGCTCAGACCTTTTTTAAAACATGAGATCTCCCCACTTTATTCATTTCTCAAGTAACCACGGGATGGCAGCATAGGACGATAAATCAAAATTGATGGCTTCATTCAAAATCATCCCCGGAGGTTATTCATCAGACGTGAATCCTTTTGGTGCCTAACACGTGGAACAGGTAACAAAGTCACTCGTGGGGAAAAGGTGTGTGGTATTTAGTCCACCCGTGTGTGGTTGCAATGACACCTCACCAAGTAATTTCTCAATTTAGTCCAGTAGAAAACATAACAGCCTCCATCTTTCAGACTGTAGTATCTTGTCGGGTCACGGCGTTATCAGCGCGAACACGAATTTACAGTGAGAAGTATTAGAGCTTCAAGAAATGTAAAATATCCGTCCATGACAGTCTCACGGTTTGCTTTTTAGAAATCAATACCCAGTTTCCTGTCTCTGGTGCCATTTCCCTCTCTCATAAAAGAGAAACTCAAATGTACAAAAACCCATTCCGATTATACCGAGTTCTTTTGGCTCATTAACGCGGGATTTTTAATATTCCCATTATCTCCTCGCAGAACAGGATTAATTTATCTTCGAGCAGGATGAACTCGCCAATGAAATTTAGGTACTTTTTAAAGTTTAAAAATTGCAAAATTTTCAAAAATTAGTTTAGATTTAGTATCGCCACATTCTATATTTTGTTACTTTACATATATTTCCTATTTCCTCACATGCCTACAATCACTTCTAATGATATTAATTGTCATGTTTAGAAATCCTCACTCAGGACCCCATTTTCCCTCGGATGTTGGAGAACACTATTCTGTAAGGAAATGTTTCGTAAAAGATGTTCCACTTGAGGAATTCTACATACTTTTTCTTTTGAGAAAAGGAATGCACATTAACATATTAAATCTCTGAAAAGTCCTACAAAGAACTAGTTTATGTAATAAATCCAGCTTTTAATCCCTGTTGTTATCATGCACTAATAAATGCTGATTTAAAACATGTAAGTCAAAACGTTAAGGTTACACTTCAAGATCCATAATATTTCTCGCATTCCAAACTGGCATTTGACATCACAAATACTGACTATCCAATCCGCTCAGTTGTCAACCCAAAATATTTAACCTTGAAAATCTCATCAAATTCCAAAATTCCTGAGACGACAATTTTAACCCTATTTTGAAAATTTCTCATATGTAGTAAATAATGTACAATTCAGTGTATCTAAAATAAAATTTAAAAAATAAAATAAAAATTTTAAGTGAAAATTGTGCACCATGTAATAACTTGGACCTAACCTTGAAAAATAACATCAATATATGTTGCCATCTAGTGGCCATTTCTTAAATCACAGTTTGGACTAAACACAGCGGACATTTGGCTCAAAGGGGGTTTCACAGTGATTACATCCAGAAATAGAATTTTAGAGTAGGTCATCATTCAACTCAGGTTGACTTGTAATTCTGTTTAATTGCTATGAGAATTTTATTTCGGAAATCTATTTAGTTATTTCATTGATCAATTTTCTAAATATCTCGAGTGCCTCTAAGTGTAAAGTGGTTTACTATTTCGAGGGGGTTGGATTGGATGTTAAGCTGATTTTGCTCTGCCTGCTCATACATATTTCTGCCTATGTGCATTTAATTTACAAATTTACGAATCATGTCAAGTTCGTGACTGTCACATTGCCTTTCAGAAGAAGGGATACATAATACGTCAGCTAATGGCAAATAATGAAAATTAAACTTGTGTTCAGTTCCCCAAGTGGTGGAATGTGACTAATTTAAGCCTCAAGAATAGTTACAATTTCATCCATTTAATAAATACTTTTTAAATACCTCCTTCGTACCCTGTTATATGCTAGTTAGCAGAAATAAATAATAAACAGGATATACCCAATCTCTGCCTCATGGGTCTCTCCAGGAGGAAACAAGCTTTGAGGGATGACAATGCATAGAAAGTACTTAATTAGAATTTAACCTAAGAATCAATTCCATCCATTCAATAGCCACCTTCCTGAGTGTATTGGGGAAGAAGGGGTCTTCACACTTCACACAGCTACTTCTCTGCCTCTGTCCCCTGCTGGTCACAGCGTGTATCATCTACCACTGCCCAATACAGTGTTGCAGTCAACCGCAGGACTCAGTCAATGTGGGACAGCCACTTTCCTTCACTGGTTTCCTCCTTGGTGTCTCAAAATACCAAGACAAAACACTGTAAGCATTCATAAGACAGAACTAAATGTTTAGGGATAAATAGAAAGAATTCCAACATAGAAGAAAAACTGTGCATTAACTATAATCATTACCATAGTCAAAAATGATAAGTACCCAGCGGTATATGTCTCAGAACAGACGTCTCTGGGGTTGGACCCAGATTCCTAGGAGTGCCATTCTGTCCTCAGGTTCATGTTCTTCTCAGATAACTCCTGACTTTGCAATCCCTTATATAAACCTGTATTGTCTTTAGGAAAATCCCACACTCCACCTTCAGGGGTCGGTGACCTCAAAGACCCCTTAGATACCCAACCAGAAACTCTCAATCTCCAGCAAGACTCCCAGAACTGTTCAGAGTGGATGTCCGTCCCTAAAGCCAGCTCCTTTTAGAGACAGTCCGCCAGGGAGGCGTTCAGAGGCACTTCGTTCTTCTGGGCATCCAGCCAGCCAGGGATGAACCCAACACAGGCTTCCAGGACACAAGCATACACACGTACTAACTCTCAGGGCAGTACAGCCTGAATTCACAATAAGAAAAAGACATATTTTCCTAAAGCAACCCCTCAGTTGCGCTCAGTACAGACAATATTTTCTGTGTCCCAAAGAACAGTGGCAGTTCCCTTTTGGTTTTTCTTTCTTCCTTTTTATTTTTTTTTTTTAAGCTATGTCCTGGGGCCTCCTATTGTGTAAGACAAGCAAGTAGTAAATTGAGTCCATTATGGAACCATATACCCTTCGATGACTATCTCTTAGCTACATATAGACACAGAAGACATTTCAAAACTAAATTTATTGGGAGCTTTTCCCACTTTGTAAGCCAGATCACATTCATGAACAAGGCATCCTATGGTCATTTGTTTAGGTAAAGGAAGTAAAAATCATTTCTTCTTCGACCCACTCTCCTACCCCAGCAACACCTAGAGGTAGGAGCTAGGTAGTGATGGTGATGATGGTGGTGTGGAAGGGAATAGCAGGTGAATATCCTCCAGTTACACAGCTAGCATAAGCGCTAATGAGCTTGAATGAAGGGAATCAGACTTGTAAGGGAACGAGAATTCTAAGTAGACCAAAACACATATTCAAAGGCCTCAGTGTAAAAAGGAGCATCAGTTAGTAATATATGGACATCACCATTCCTCAGCAGTCAATTATGACTTCTTCAAGTCAACTTTTTTAGAATATGTGTTTCTTTCAGTGAATTGTGTTAACTATGTTATGTCTCTTTATGTTACTGAAATTCGGGCTTGGTTATACTCCAATGGTATCTACTCCCCATTTTCCCCAGACTAAGTGCACTAAACTATGCAATCCAACCCCAAAAGTACAGAAATGAGAGGCCATTTGCAACCACATACCCACTGCACCAGGTGTCCTGAAGTCTGCTTAGAGACTCAGGTGCTGGGGACATCACAGAGCAGAAATCCCCATGAGATAAGAATTGTGGTGTAGCCTTAAGACATTGTTCATCCCATTGTTCAGCTGTTGGACGTGAAGTGCAAGTTTTCTTGAGACAAGCAGTGTGACATTTCCACTTACGTGGGAACAGGACAGCTGACCATTGAGGGCTCTGGATATCATTGTGTGACCTCTCCACGCGCACTATTCACAGCTAGCATCTGGGAGTCTCTGCCAATAAACAACAAAGGGTTGAGGTCAGCTTCCAAGGCTGACAGTGGCATCACTCAAAATGGCGCTGACCCACTCTGGATGGGTTCATCCCACCCGAGAGAGAGTTCCCCTCCCTTCAAGGATAGATTAAGTCTCTTCCTTCGCTACATCCAGAGTGTAGGAAGAAGTACAGAGAGAGAGAGAGAAGAGTTTTCATAGCTTGTTCTCCTGGAAAGAAGTTCCAAAGTACCTGGGGAAAGAGAAGCATCAATTAGCAGGTAAGAAAGGAAAAAAGTTAGATTTGTAATAAAATTTTGATAGGAAACAATGGTAATATGACCACTGACTGAAGTCAGTTGGCCTACGAAGTGGTACAATGAGAGAGAGAATGCAAGAGAGACAGAGAGAGAGGCTGTTATTTTCAAAGTGATTATTTTCAATCAATCCCTACTCAACAGAGTTTCAAATCTTCAAAACTTGGCTAAAATGATAGCTATGTCCCTGTTTGTTTCAAATACTTTAATCTTTGGAATTTTTTTAAATTTTATTTTATTGTGGTAAGAACACTTAACACAGGCAAATTTTAAGTGTACAGTATTGTTGATTATAGGGTCAGAGTTGTACAGGCGATCTCTAGAACATTTTCATCTTGCATGCCTGAAACGCTATACACCCACTGAACAGCAACCCCTCATTTCTCCCTTCCCCAGCCCCTGGTGACCAGCATTATACTCTTTGTTTCTCTAAATTTGACTGTTTTAGACATCCCATATAAGGAGAACCACACAATATTTGTCTTTCTAAGACTGGCTTATTTCACTTAGCATAATGTCCTCATTGTTCATCCATATTATTGCATATTGCATGGTTTCCTTCTTTTGAAAGGCCAAATAATAAATATTGCAGTGACTGTATATAGTGTATTTTCTTTATCCATCTGTCAATGGAATCTTGGGTTGTTCCCACATCTTAGCTATTGTGAATAGTGCTGCAATAAACATGGGATTTCTTTGAGATCCTGATTTCATTTTTAATAAATACCCATAACTGGGATTGCTAGATCATAGGATCATTCTATTTTTAATTTGCTGATGGACATCCACACTGTTTTCCATAGTGGCTGCACCATTTTTGCATCCTTACTAACGGTGTAGAGGGGTTCTAATTTCTCCACATCCCAGCTTATTGTTGTTTTTGTGATAACTGTCATCCTGGGAAGTGTGAAACAGTATTCACTGTGATTTTAGTTCACATTTCCCTGATGATTAATGACATTGAGCATTTTTTGCACATACCCATTGGGTATTTGTATGACTTCTTTAGAGAAGTATCTATTCAAGTCCTTTGCCAATTTGTGTATCAGGTTATTAGGGTTGTTTTGCTGTTGTTGTTGTTGTTGTTGCTGTTGTTGTTGAGTTACAGGAGTTCCTCAGATATTTAGGGGATTAACCCCTTACCAGTTATATCGTTTGCAAATAGTTTCTCCCATTCTGTAGGTTGCCTTTTCATTTCATTGATTTTTCCCCCCTCTGCTGTGGATCTCTGGAATTCTAAACCAAGATGTTCGGAAGCTATCAGAATCCCAGCCTGCCAACAGAAAAATTAGGTGCTTTTTCAATGTGCAAACTAAAAACTCTGTACAACTAAATAAAAATAAGTTAAAAAACATCTGTTGCTGAATAACAAATTATCCCCAAACTCAGTGGCTTAAAAGGACACATCTGTATTATCTCACAGCTTCTTTGTTTAAGAAATCAAGCCCAGCCCAGCTGGCTGTTACACTTTCAAGTCCCTCACATGTTGCAGCCATGGTGCCAGCTGGGCTAGAATACAACCATCACAAGGCTCAGGTGGGTAAAGATATGACCCCAAGTTCACACGGTTGTAGGCAGGATCCTGTTCCTCATGGGCTGTTGTAATGAAGATTTAGTGCCTTTCTGGGTCTCGGCATCCCCAACATGGAGGCTTGCTTCATCAAAAAGTACAAAATGTGCAAGAAGCCAATAGAATCTTCAAGCAAAATGGAAGCCACAGTATTTTGTAACCAAATTACAGAAGTAACATCTCATCCATTTTGTTGTACTCTATTAGTTAGAATCAAGTCACTCTGTCCAGCTCATACCCAAGGCTGTGAAGACTAGGATATGGATGGTATTGGGAACCATTCTAGAAGTCTTCCTACTACAGATGGGAGGAAGCATCTTGATGAGGTCTGTGTAACTTCTTACTACACACATTCATATACAAGAGACGGGAATCTGCCCCCCTAACTGGAATGACACATCCTCCATGTCTCTGAGACCTGAAAAAATATCTTTAGTCTCATTCCACAGGAAGAGTAAGGAAGAGTCTCAGCGATTGGATAAGACATTGGATAACGTGCAATCCCGGCGTACTAGTGACATCTGCCAATGTGCACATGTCAGCAGCCAGCCTCAATATTTCCAGAGCCACCTAATGTCCGACCAGTGTCTAACTTTAACAGTATTTAATCACACTGATTCAGTCAGCAATAATATTAGACGTCATCATTGGAAAGGGTGCTGTAGGGGTCAGGATTTAAGGAAAACAAAAGTTTTAGCAAAAGATCCAGGGAGTGAAGTGCTTACGGATTTGTGAAGCCTGAGGAAACAGACTGAGTTGAATTGAACTGAACTGAACTGGTCGAATATGTAGGAAAAATTACGGAGCCACACTGAAGAACAATGGTACCAAGGGCGCTCTTCTGCAGTGGCTGGCTCTGGGCGTAAGCCTGCACAGCCACATTCAAGAACTTACCACTGTTGGGACAAAGCCACAGTCAAGAAGCAACAATTTTCAGGAAGTTGTCAGAGGGGGGAAAAAAAAAAAAAAGATGTCTTTAAAATACTTACTTTCACGGAAGAAACAGAAACCAAGCCTCTGCCTGCCTTCTACTTTCTGGCACCTGTGCAAAAGCATCTGATGGACGGGAACCTGAATTGCAGCCAAAACCTGAAATGCAATGGAGTCTAAGACATGTAGCTTTTATTTTTCTAGCTTGGACACTCCAGGACGGTGGAACAGAAGGCAGAGGGAAAGGCTGTGTTGAGTGGTTCTGGGTCCATCTGAGTGACAGCTTGTCAGGCCTTTGAATCTGACTCAAAGGAATTCCTGGCACCATCAGATGAAAGACGATAGCCACATGTCCCTCTGCTATCATTGTATCAGCTTCTGGCGTCCCTTTCCTGCTTGTGTTCCAGGAGCAGATGCTAGGTCGTCAATGTCTACACAGTAAATAGAGGAGTATAAAATGCGATGAACTGAGATCCGTGTCCCCTGAAGGTACGCAGTATTTCTGCTGGAACAAGTGTGCTTTAGGGGAAGAGTTTTTAAACCATCCCATTTTGTTTAAGTTAAAGGGGTTGCAATTATTATATTTGCTTTTAGCAAACTTACAAGAAACAAGAGAAAACCCATATGATGTGGAGGAGAGGTCATGGTCACACAGGAAGATACAGATCTTACGCTTCAGAGGCTGAGACACAAATCGAAGAAGCATTCACAACCAATCGGTGTTACATGGTTAAGAGTCCAGAGTACACACCCTGACTTCATCTGATGACTAGATTAATTTCAGTTTCCTTTTGTTAACCAGCACTACCTAATATCTTGCCACTGGTTTTTCCCCATACTTTGATACTTTGATTTTATGACAGTTGCACCTTCTTCCCCCCTTTTTTTTCTGTGGTTCTACATGAATTGCTATTTCGAGTAACATAACCATATCAATACATGAGTGCAAACTCACGGTTTTAAGTTATCTGGTTGGTCTGCCTGATACCACTTTTTAAATATAGCTGGGAATTTCCATCTCCCTCCCCCATTTTTTCTTTTTGCCTCTCTTAATGAAAATTTCTTTTCCTTGGGCCTCAGTAAACCCTCCTTAATTCTACAAGATTCTACTGTGGTATAAGATAACCTAAACAGTGTGAATGCTGTCCCCTTGAATGCTTTTGCTTCCAGAGTTCTAGTTTGAAGGCAAATGAAGGGATCAGACTGGGAAATCAGGACATCCAAAACCAATTGCTTAGGGGCGCCCGGGTGGCTCAGCCGGTTAAGTGTCTGTCTTCGGCTCAGGTCATGATCCCAGGGTCCTGGGAAGGAGCCCCATGTTGGGCTCCTTGCTCAGCGAGGAAACTGCTTCTCCCTTCCCCTCTGCCACAAGTGCACTCTCTCTCTCTCAAATAAATAAAATCTTTAAAAGACAAACAACTCCTTAGAGGATTTGAGAAAGTCATATGCATGCCTAGGCAAGGTGCATGCTCAATAAAGTCCTGAGAAAACCTTAAACCTTCACTTTCGGTGATCCCTAGGCTTGGAGCAAACCTAGCTAATCCGTGAAAGACGCCCCCCACCCCCGCCCCTGCCACACACACACAAACTACTGTGCAAAGACTGGGAGAGAGAACTTTCTTTTCTTCTTTCTTTCTCTTTTTCTTTCTTTCTTTCAATTGATTATGTATTTTTGTTTATCAGTTTCAGCTCCTGGCATTCAAGGAAAGCATTTTCTGAACATGAGCTAAAGGAACAGAGACTTCCATGAGCATACATGACAAGGAATACTTGTTGCATAGTTTGGAAAAGTCTCAAAACAAACACTACCACAGCTTTTTTAAAATACAGAAAACCCCTGAGAAGGGAAATATCTGATTTCCAGAGTTGCCACATTATAAAAATCAAATGCCCAATTTTTAACAAAAAACCATGAGGCAAAGAAACAGGAAAATATCGTTCATTCAGAGAAACACAATAAATTGACAGAAACTATCTGTGGGGAAACCCAGACATCAAACTTAGCAAAAACAAAGAATGAAAGACATCTTAAGTATGCATTATTTACAAATTGATTAGTACTTCATGGGAAAAAGTGATGCCAAAATGTTGGGATTACCACCTTCCACTTACCTTCTCAATAAGCCCTCAGATATTCTCTAACTTGATGCCTTTCAAATAAAAAATCTGAAAAAATAGTAATGATGTCTTCAGTTCTATTTTTCCCAGGCCTGATGGTTGATCTGCAACAATCTAGTTAACCATTACCGACAGTAAAACTATGAAGACATTGTATTTCAATATACAAGAACAAGCTATACCAAGTACGGGATCTCAAATTTCTAGAAACTCGTTGATTTCAAACTTCCATTATTCAAGAGTTGCTTGCTAAAAATTATGACTAAAGGACTGTCAACAAGCATTTTACATTTATAAATGTATATGTATTAAATATGTAAATGTATTAAGAGTAAACAGATGTGAGGATTAGAATAACAGAGCAGTAGATGAGACATAAATGACCTGATAATGCAAAAATAATAAATCTGCCAAAAATTGGAAGTGATGAAGAAGGTGGGAAATAGGATATGTATTCTCATTCCTTTACCTGCATTAGCTGATACTGAAAATATATTGTATAAAGAGGACAACTCAAATAACAGAAGTCTCAGCATATTTAAAAGTACAAAAGAAAGCGCTATGGAAGATAGTACTATTGACAAAAATTTGGTGGTGCAAGAAATGTAAGGGAAGAGAGAAGAGGTAATAAGGTAATAGGTCAATGTTGTTATCACTGAATATTCCTTTAATATCCACAAATGTAACAAGCCTTAATACACTTATCAAAAGAAATACAACTCTAGATTGGAAAAAGAGGTAAAACAAAACTCTCCACTTTGAGAATATACAAGTGTACAAGAGACGAACCTAACACAAAGGGATACAAACAGAAGATACAAGATCAATATAGCGTCTGCTTGGGGCATAGATCATGATCCCGGGGTCCTGGGATCAAGTCCCACATCAGGCTCCTTGCTCAAGTGGGGAGCCTGCTTCTCTCTCTGCCTGCTGCTGCTGCTCTCTCTCTCTCTTTCTGACAAATAAATAAAATCTTTTTTAAAAAAGAAAAGATATCCAAAAATGACTTTAAGATAATTCCATTCACAGTAACATTAAAAAAAAAATACTAGGAATAAATTAAACAAAAGAAGTGCAAAACTTGTACTCTGAAAACTGAAAGATATTGTTGAAATCAATTGAAGATCATAATAAATAAATAAAAATTCACCTTTGTGGATCAGAAGACATAATATTGTTAAAAGGGTAATAAATCCTAGATCTGCAGATTCGATACAAGCTGTTTTTTTGTGGAACTTCATAAGCTGATACTAAAATTTACATGGAAACCGAAGAGACCCAGATTAGCTAAACCAATCTTGAAAAAAAGAACAGAGTTGAAGGAACACACCTTCTGATTTCAAAACTTGCCAGGAAGCAACAGCAACCAAGAAGTGTGCCAGTGGTGTAAGGACAGATACAGAGATCAATGAAATAGGATGAAGAGCCCAGACATAAACCCGTGTATCTATCTAGAGTCAATTGATTTAAGATAAAGTTGCCAAGACCATTCAATAGGGGAAAGAATGGTCTTTCCAGCAATGGTGCTGAGACAATTGGATAGCCGCATCTAAAAGAAAAAAGCTGCATCTGTACCTTATACCATATCTAAAAATCAACTCTTAGGGATCAAAAACCTAAATGTGGAGTTAAAATTATAAAATGTTTAGAAAAAAATACAGAAAAAAATCTTTGTGACTTCAGATTTAGCAATGATTGCTTAGACATAACACCAAAACTATAAGCTATAACACAAAAAAATAGATAAATTGGACTTCTCAAAACCAAAAATATCTGTACTTCAAAGAACACTATCAGGTATACCTGGCTGGCTCAGTCAGTAGATCATTTGACTCTTGATCTTGGGGCTGTGAGGTCAA
This sequence comes from Ailuropoda melanoleuca, assembly GCF_002007445.2. NCBI lineage: Eukaryota > Metazoa > Chordata > Mammalia > Carnivora > Ursidae > Ailuropoda > Ailuropoda melanoleuca. The sequence continues at coordinate 973,078 of NW_023234215.1, read as the reverse complement.
ACCCCACCTTGGATGTAGAAATTACTTTAAAAAAAAAAATCAAAATGTTAAAAAAAAAAAAAAAAAAAATTGTATCAAGAAAGTTAAAAGGCTATCTGCAAAATGAAAGAAAATACTTTCAAATTACATTTTTTTAAGATTTTATTTATTTATTTGACATAGAGAGAGAGATAAAGAGAAAGGGAGAGCACGGCAGGGGGAGTGGCAGGAAGAGGGAGAAGCAGGTTCCCTGCTTATCAGGGAGCTCGATATGGGACTTGATTCCAGGACCCTGGGATCATGACCTAAGCCGAAGGCAGATGCTTAACTGACTGAGCCACCCATGTGCCCCACATTTCTGATAAGAAATGTATATCCAGAATATGTAAAGAATACTTTGAACTCAATAATACAAAGAAAAATAACCTACTTTAAAAACGGACCAAGGATGTGAATAGATATGTCTCCAAAGAAGATATACAAATGGCCAATAAACACATGAATAGAAGCTTAACATTATTAGACAAATAAAAATCACAATGAGATATGACCTCATATCCTCTAAGATGGCTACAAGACAGATTATATCTCCCTCAGTACAGACGTGTGATAGAATGGGTGGACAAAATACGAATTTACGATATTTGAACAACTTGATTANCAAGACAGATTATACCTCCCTCAGTACAGACGTGTGATAGAATGGGTGGACAAAATACGAATTTACGATATTTGAACAACTTGATTAGCCCTGGGGACCTAAATGACATACACAAAACACTTCAGAATGTACATTCTTTTCAATTCTGAGAAGCATAGAATATCCCATTTTTGAACAATTTCAAATAATGAAATGTTGACTGCACTGATTTGAGAAGTTTTCTGTAGGACTTTCAGCACCCTAACCACTTAGGAACAAAAAACATAGAAACCGAAGAAGTTCCATATGGAGACAGACTGAGCTATGAATTTGACCTACTTCGGCCCCATGCCCTTCCACAACTATTTCTATGTCTCCGGACCAGTTCCTTAATGTCTGACCTCGGTTTTTCAATCTATAAAATAAATATAGCAACATGTCAGAATTAAATTCTGAACTATCCAACGCATACTCAACAATGTTAGTTTTCTTCCTTCTCTTCCTCTTCCCAATCATCCTAAACATTACAGATGCAAATTATAATCAGTTGCATCTAGATAGAACAGCTACCACAGAAAATGCCACGTGTTTACGACACAGATATAAGATGCTACGTGTCCAAAACTCTAATGTGGCCTAAAGAAATTGTATCCCTCAATGAATCATTAAAATTTCTATCAATGGGCTTTAAGTATAAACATAGAGATCTTTTTTTAATTGTGTCAATGGATCTTTATTTTGACTTTATTTTTATTTTCTTTCTTCACATTTTTATTTAAATTCTAGGGAGTTTTATTTTTTTTAATTTTTTTAATTTTTTTAATTTTTTTATTTTTTTGTTTTAAAGATTTTATTTATTTATTTGACAGAGAGACAGCCAGTGAGAGAGGGAACACAAGCAGGGAGTGGGAGAGGAAGAAGCAGGCTCATAGCGGAGGAGCCTGATGCGGGGCTCGATCCCAGAATGCTGGGATCACGCCCTGAGCTGAAGGCAGACACTTAACGACTTCGCCACCCAGGCGCCCCTAAATTCTAGGGAGTTAACATAGAGCGGAATATTTGTTTCAGGAGTAGAATTTAGTGATTTGTCACTTACAAAGAACACCCAGTGCTCATCATAACAAGTGCCCTCCCTAGTGCCCATCACCCATCTAGCCCATCTCCCACCCACTTCCCTAAATATAGAGATCTGTCAGTGTTTTTCTACCTTTCCTTTCTGAATTCATTTGACAGCAGTAAGAATCATTAAAAACAAAGCATAGATACAAAATCCTGAAGCTCCATTTTCAGTGAGACCAGGAGACAAGATGTGGTGACAGAACTAAGTGACCCCCTATGATTTGCTGGTGTCCATGGCTTTGTGTCATGCCCCCCTCTCTGCATGCAGATTAGACTTGTGATTTGCATCTGGCCAATAGACTATGGCAAAGATCATGGGATGTCACTGCCATGATTAGGTTACTTTGTCTAAGTCTCTGGCTTAGGCTGGAGGGAGACAGCGAGCAGCTGTGTTGAGGAAGCCCACAGGGCAAGGACATGGAGTGGCTGTGATCACTGGCATGGCCTGAAGGGCCTGAGGGCAACCTATAAAAACAATGGCCAGCCAAAACGCGAGGCCCTCCATTCTACAGCTGCAAGGAAATGAATTCTGCCAACAACCTGGAAGAGCTTGGAAGCCATTCTTCCATAGCCAGCCTCCAGGTGAGCCCATAGCCCAGCTAACATCTTGATAAGAACCTCATGAGACCCTGAGCCCAGGACGAGGCTAAGCTGGGCTCACGCTCCTGCCCCATGGGCTCGAGGTAACACATGTGTGCTGTTGTAAGCCACTAAATTTGTGATTTCTTACATGATGATAGAAAATGAATATACAAAAATAATTCCCAGACAACAAAATACATACAAGGACTAGTAAAATCAGTGAATCAGAACCAGTGAAATCAAGTAGAAACCTTCTGAGAAATAAAGCAGCAGGGAGTTGGAAAGTGAGTGGGGAAAACCTCAGAAAGTGCCAATAAAAACACATTCTTTGAAAGTGAGAGCTAAAAACAGAAGAAAAAAGGAAAAAAAAGTGAGAGCTCATGCTAACCTACAAAAGCTTTAGAACTTGTTCTCAAATATTGTATGGGATCTGGGTAAGTAGTTGCCATCGAGGACCTAGGTTAGTTTATAGGTAGATGCAAAGAACGCGGGATTACAGAAGGCACGGCATGGATGGGCCATAGCTGAAGAAGCTGAAGAGAGGGACACGATGTCCAGCTGACGGTGCAACCGTACCCTCTCCTTCCCAGGAACCTCCTCGACTGACTCACGGATTCAACAAGTTCCGTTTTTATTTAATGCTGATGCAATTTACTCTTCCCAGAGAGGAAAAACATCACGAATTGCACTGAAAGGGGCAGGGATAGTTTAGGTTAATAGAAGGAATTTGATCAAGGATCACACCGTAGGGCATAAACCATATGATGTAGAGAATAACATTATTATTTGACACATAGCATTTAACCCTTGTGCCAAGCCATTCAGGTGATTAATCATCAAATAGGTTTTTTGTTTGTTTAGGTTCTTGGACCCCTGGGGATAAGATGCCAAACAGCAGTAAAGGTCAAACTTCTAAATGTCACCTGCTAGTTTATGACCTTCAATGTATTTTTCATGAAGTCGGGATATTGAGGTCATTCAACTGACTGTGAGGGCCTCCACAGAGTCATAGGTGAGGGAGTCTGGTAAGTGATGAAGCTGGGAATCCAAACCCAATTCTGACTCTAGGTCTGGTAAAGTGAATGACCAAATGCTCACATTTCCTGAATGCTCACTCCAGGCCAGGCACCGTGCTAAGCATAGTGCGTGTACTGGCCGGGTTAATCTCCGAGCGATCCAGTGAGGTGGGTATTGGTATCGGAACTCACTTCTCTCTGATTGAAAGCCACCGGTGGACTCCTACTTTATTCAGAGTGAAAGTTCTGACAAGAAATGTATGAATTGCATGTCACTTCCAAAAAACTATTTCACAAAATTCTTCTGAGAAATTTCAAAGTCCAGAAATTATGCCAACTTGCTGTGTAATGTTGTTATTAAAGAATAGAAAGAAGCCTGCCAGTTAAAACTGCCTCAAATAAAGAATAAAGTACTGTATTTGGTACCATTGCCCATTATCTCTGTCTCAAGGGTCATAGTGAAATTAGTAAAATACACAGCTCTCCTTGGGAAAAAAAAAAAATTCCTATGGACTCCTCAAAATACAGGGATTCTGAACCTGCCCAGATTTGGGGGAAAAACAAAAAAAGTCATCTCACCAACAGAGGCATGAGTGTGGACAATATCTGCATGTTTAGTATTATTTCAGGTGGAAAATAAAAGAGCAGGAAAAAAATGCCACTTATATTGGTCTCTATCCTGAATTCTTAACCTCATTAATTTTAAAATACAATTTTAGAAAATAGCCCCTAGCCCAAAACTGGGATTTTCACCTAATGCTGACAAGGTATGAAAAATAAATTAATTTTCTCATAGAAACCATCTCAAGTACATTTATTTGATTCATGTTTGGAATAAGCAGCAGCAGGAAGAAAGCACTTATAAATGTCTATCCACCACACATGAATTGCACTGAGCTTTTATGGTGTGTGAAATAAAGCATTTGGCTTTAAATAGAGAAGGAAAAAGGAAAAAAAAAAAAAGAAAACCGAATTAATTGTGAGTGTGGGTAGAGCTGACATAATTAATAATAGATAAAATGCATTAATAATCATTGTATCATACACTAGTCACATTGATGCCTTCCTAAATTATCTAAAACATGTTATTTAGACACAAAAATAATCCCAAAGGGAAAATTAGCTCTCTGGTAAAACAATTTGACAAGTTTCGTCTCTTTTTATATAAAGTGAACACCAGTACACACAATGGAGATGATTTTTAATTTATAATAAATTAAGATATATTGCCAAATTTTAACTCGAGATCTTTGCAGATTAAAATCTGCTTAATCATCAAGATCGTTCTGGATATTTATTTGATAGGCTCCTTGGAGTGTGACTAGTTCCATCTTTTACTTTTCTTACCAGCAAATAGCATTACAGAGCTGCTGGTGCAGAGAGGAATAGAAACTAGTCAGTGGAATACAGAAGGCCCAAGTCATGATGTAAGATTAGGAAGGACAAGCAGGCTGTTTAAAAGGGATATTTTTCAAGCACTATAGCCAGAATCAACTGACTTGGGATGGAGACAAAACCTCAAGGGTAATGTAAATTAGCTATGAAGCAAACACCAGATCTGAAATCAGACCAGGCTCCGAGCTGTAAAGACACGTCAGAAGACAAGTCAGATTCCCATTGTGAGAAGAACAAGAGGCCAAATGCTGGTATTAGCAGTTTCAGTTCTCAAAAAGACTTGCTAGTTCATGCCTACTTCTGTCTTCTCTGCGATATTCCAAAGTCACTCCCATGGGCGCCGCCCCTGTGATGCGCAAATGGGGGGATCTGGCAAGGAGCGGGGCGAGGATGCAAACTCCGTTCTAATTCTGGGAGGCAGGAAATACAAGACAAAAAGAAGAAGAAAAAAAAGGACAAGGAGGAGGAGGAGATGGAGCAGGAAGAGAAGGAGAAGAAATGAAAAAAAGAAACTGAGGAGGAAAATAAAATTTAAAAAAGGGGATCCGGTGGTGAAGAAAAAGAGGAAAAGAAAGAAGAGGAGGAAGAAGAAAATCTTTTACACACGCTAACTCATTGCACGTGTGGCTTAGGCACTGTTATAACTCATGCCCTCCAACAGGCTCTTCCCTTATTCAAACTAAGATCGAAACCACTCTCATAGCCACAGAACGCCCTCCGCTCCGCTGCCATCCCACCCACCTGCTCTCCCTCTTCCTCTCCAGTTCAGCTACACGAGCTTTATTGACTATACCAAGCGAAGTCCTACCTCAGGGCCTTTGTGTTAGCTATTTCCTTCCCCCAGAATGTTCTCTCCCTTTCCTGCCCTCATAACAACTGACTTGCTTACCTCTTTTCAGGTTTTTTGCTCAAATGCCACCCTCCCATAAGGACTTCCTGTAACCACTCTTAATACAATAAAAATCTCCCATAATTCTCTGTCCCTTAGTCTGTTTTTTCTTTGTCTCATTTATTGCAATGTGACATTATACACGTATTTGTGCATTTGCTATCTGTCTTCCCTCCCTCCTTGGAATGCAATTGTTGTGAGAACACCGACTTTGGCTGTTTTATTCACTGTTGTGTCTTGATTCCTTATCTATCTATCTATCTATCATCTATCTATCTATCATCTATCTATTTTTTAAGAGCGAGGGGTGGGAGGAGCAGAGGGAGAGAGAACCTCAGGCAGTCTCCTTGCCCAGTGCAGAGCCCAAAGCGGGGCTTGATCTTACAACCCTGAAATCACGACCTGAACCAAAATCAAAGTCGGATGCTTAACGGACTAGGCCACCCAGGCGCCCCCCACTGCTGTATCTTTAGCACCTAGAATCACACTTAGCCTGCAGTAGACGACCAAGAAATAATTGTCAATGACTGACTCACTCACTCACTGAAGAGCCTTGCTTTGGACAGTAAACTGAAGCACAGAGAGATAAAGAAGCTTATCCAGGTTACTTGGCAGATTAAATATCTTCCCATGCCAGGCCCAGCAAATTTTGTACCTATTTAGAACAACAGAAATTTCATTCAAATTTTAAAGTTCTGTTTTGTTTGTGTATACCTGTAGGGGTTTTTTTGTTTTGGTTTGTTTTGTTGTTCTCCCCTTTAGAGTGTTGTTCTTATGTTTTCTTAGCCTCATCCATCAAGATAAGAGTCTTACTCTATTGTCAGATATTTGGGATGTGTGTTGATGTGTCGATTGGAGATAGGAAATTAGACTAATTGGCTGAGATAATAATTTGATTCAATAATTTGAATTGATTCACATTCTTAGATTACTTAGCAAATCCCGTCAGAAAGATGGGCTAGAGGAGCATACGAGTTTTTCAAGAGTCAGTAAATACAGTGAAAAAAGTGGGGGGACCCTGGTTCTCAAGGTCTCAGGCACAGAGATCCTGCACTCTGATCCCCGATTTCTGTAAGTAGCACAAACTCTCTGAAGCTCAGACATAATAGAAGAGCGAGGGATAACCCTAATTTTAATCTGATAAAATTTACATTTTTATTTCATTTCTGCCACCCCGCTGAACGGGAGGTGGAAGAAGGTGTCGAGACAAAGACGATTTATGAAAAAATACTGACATTTTCTGCATCTGAATTTGTGATCATGGATATTAAGTAAACACATATAAAACAGGATTCCTTTGAAATGTTATTTGATTTTTCTGAATCAAGAGGGTGTGGGGGACTGAGGGCCCCCCAGTGAAGAATTCAGCATTTTAAGAATCGGACTGGAAAGGGTATTCGTTTCACTCAGGGACACATCGCCCTTGTGGGTCAGATGCGTCCAGCATCACCAAGTTAGAATCACAGAACAGAAATGTGACTAACCTGGTTTGATTCCAATAAAATCACATCACTTTTTTTTCTTTATTTCCCCCTCTTCCTATGCCTCAGATACTTGAGCCGTTTTCTTGCCTCTCCCCAAGTAACCTTAGATAATTATATATTTGCTTTAACTTGTCTGTGATGATCTATATTAAGAAAAAAATTTTTTTCAATTAGAAATTGAAACTAGGCATTTCTGTGAAATTGCCCTTTCGCTTGGAACCTGTCCTATCACGTCCGAGCGGCTTGCACGGTCTACAGGCCAGATGCCGGTCTCAGCAGAGCTCTGTAACCAGCAACTTAACTCCGACTCATATTTACTTCTACACATGAAGTGAGTCTATTAAAGTTAGAATGTAGATCTATCTTTTAAGAAACGAAATGTAAATACACTAATGTCACATAGCATATATTTCCTTGAGCGTACTTTGAAAATGATGAAATCAATACAAATTTTGTGGGCACTTAGTAACAAATATTCAGGTTTCTTCCGGCATCATATTACATCTATTAGCTTCCCCAGATGCAAAGCACCGGCTCATAATACCCACGGTGCAGATTTACTGCCCAGTGTGCATCGTACACGGGAGAGAGGGAACCGTTATAGGAGAGAGAGGTTGCAGGGGTTTCTGCCAACGTTTGGCTTTTTTCAAATTGGCTTCCAAAGAGCCTTCTACTCTTGAAGTCAACGGAACAACAGGGCTTCTCGGGCACAGCCCACGTGTTCGTGCTGCCCCCGGTGTCTTTTTCTGCTTGTGCTCAATCACGGGGGAGGTGGGTGTGACTGCACAGTGTGTCCTCCACTCCCTTCGAGATGGGAGCTGGGAGGCACCGGCAGAACACCAAGCCTCTCCTACCTCGAGGGCTCATGGAATTTACCTCGCCCAAAGAGCACTGCAAAACCCGTTTTTCTTGAAGGGAAGTACTTTTCTTTTATCGTTGTTTTCCAATAATGGTGAAACACACTTAGCCCAAGACCTACAACAAAGGTTTACGTGCACAATATAGTATTGGTAACTCTAAGCACAATGTTGCATTTTCATCTTGCAAGACAAACTCTATCGTGGGCAACAGCAACCCCCTGGTTCCTCCCCATCCTACTCGCCCCCAGCAACCACCATTCTTCCGCTGGCTGATTAGTGGTTCCCAGAAGCTGAGGGAATGGGGAAATGGGAGCGGTGGCTTAAAGCGTTTTCTTTTTGGAAATTGAAGGATGAAAATGTTCTGGTTGCACAACTTTCTGAATAAATGTCACTGAACTGTACACTGTAAAATGGCTCAAAAAGAGCACCTGGCTGGCTGGGTCGGTGCAGTACGTGACTCTTGATCTCAGGGTTGTATGTTTGAGACCCATGTTGGGTGTAGAGATCACTTAAAAATCAAATCATTAAAATGGCTTAAGTTAGGGGCGCCTGGGTGGCTCAGTCATTAAGCGTCTGCCTCTGGATCAGGGTGTGATCCCAGGGTCCTGGTATGGAGTCCCACTTCAGGCTCAATGCTCTTCTGGGAAGCCCACTTCTTCCTCTCCCACTCCCCCTGCTTGTGTTCCCTCTCTCGCTGGTTGTCTCTCTCTCTGTCAAATAAATAAATAAAAATATTTTTAAAAAATGGCTTAAGTAGGTGAATTTAATGTTATGTGAATTTTACAATAATTAAAGGGAAAAAAAACAAAACAGTAAAGGGAAAACAAAAGTTTTTAAACCGATGGAATCAAAACGAGCCATCAGAATGGCCAGACCTGCAAACTCTATCTGGATCCTATTTAAGTCACTGCCATTTTGTTTTCTGTCCACACAGCCAACCCTAATCCTGACTAATACAAGAGCCAAAAATAAGCTGTCTAGAGCTGGGATTAACCCTTAAAAAACTGTTTTAAATGTTACCGATGTTCATTGTAAAAATGAACACAAAATACAAATCCACCATAATTCCATTGTCTAGAAAGAATCTGTTCAGATCTTTTTTGTATATATAAACATAAACTCTTCCCTAAAAAAAGAGATCAGGTATTGTAGTATATTCAACTACATTTTATTGCCTATATACCTGACCCTTATGTATCATTCACTTTTACAGGCAGTGTTCTACGTGCTATAAATATAGTATCATTTAGTCCTGCCAATAACCCCCTGAGGTTGGTATTGTTATTCTGCTTTTAAAGATCAGAAAACTCAGACTAAGAAGGGAGTAAGTAGCCTTTCTAAAGTCGCACAGATAGGAGTGGCAGAGCCAGGATTCACAGGCAGAGAGTCTGACCCTGGACTAGACGTGTCCCTTCTCAACCGCTATGAGCCAATATTTAACCAAGTCAATTCTGCTGGATGCTTGGAATTTACCGAATGTTTTGGTATCAGAAAAAAAAAATTCAATGAACATTTTTAAAGACAAATATTTAGACATAAAAATAATAGTGACAATAAAAGTTCCTGAAATTGAAAATATTGTTCAAGTTACACCACAATTTAAAACTTTTGATACAACTCATACATTTTTGAAATGGTCAGCCCTACCTTTGTGGGAAAGCACACACACACCCAGGGAAAAGATTCACTGTGAAATACACAGCACCATAATTTGGTTGTGAACAAAGTTTGAAGGTCATATATTCTGTAAGTGATAGAACAAAGATTGAAATATCTCTTGTTTTGTTTTGTTTTTAACCCATAATGTCTCCCCCCTTGACTACACTGCTCCAGGTAAGAATGCTATACCAGCATTTTATTTCTCAAACACTCTACAATTACAACTACCTTCCAATACTTCTTTACCCCATAACAATCAGACAGAGATATATAGGTTGATATCATTTGTAAGGCTGTGCCCCAAACAGTGATCTCCCCCCAAATGGTTTAATATATAAATGATGTTGACAACCTGGTAATGACCCATTCTCTAAAATAGTCCCCAGGAATACAATGAAGACATTATCGAGGGTCTATTTTCACACCAGTCTTAAGCACAATTTTACAACATGATCATCTTGGAATCATTTAATCTCTAAATATAGCAAAGACAAGATACCGAGTTAACAAGTTTTATTACATCCTATATCTCAACTATTACTTTACACATCCAATTTTTGCTTATTTTAACCTGCCATGTTTCTTTAAAAGCAAAGTAACTTCTTTTAATGGGAGACTTAAAGTTCTGTTAAAAATGCTGCAAATAAAACCTCACTGCATTTTAGACAGTTCACTGCTTCCTTATAAAAATATGAAAAAAAAAAACAATCTGTACATTTACATTAAAAATTCAAGAATATTCACCGGAAAAAAAATGAAAGCTATTTTCACACTGAAATAGCATAATTTTCCCCTTACACATATGAGGAAAGAAGAATACCATGTCATAAATGTTTACATTAAACGTAAGAAGACTTTAAAAGGAAAAGTACCCTTTGAAAAGCCTAAGTCTGAAAAATCTAGATTTCAGGGGAAAATCAGAAAACGGGAAATGTGGCATCAAGTAAGCAACGGAGACACACACTTAACTGAAGGCCTTCTATCTCAGCGTCCAGAGGACTACATAAGGAAGAAAGTAGTCCCCATGATTGCCTTGTTTGTTCTGCACAGACAGTTCGGGCCTGTCGTGCAAACGCCTGCAAAGGCATCATGCAATCAGCACTCCCCTTGATTCCAGACTCCAAATAAGGTGAGGCATGAAGAAAGGGTTGGTGATATTTCGCCAAAATCAAATGGGAGCTGCCACTGGTCCGGGAAAAGGAAAAGGGAGGGCCTGGCCTAGGAAAATTTACGTAGTAAACAATATTGTCTTTATTACCACTCCTGTCCCTTTGTTGGCTTCTCTCCTTGCCCTTGAAGGCCTGGGTTTTCATGTTGCTGACTGCCCAAATACCCTACTTGGGCCTGTACTCACCCGAAGTCTCCTGTGTTCCCAAATGACTACTGGATCTTTTTCTTTCCTGTATTCAAAATCTGCTTCTTCTGTTACTTGAAAAAGCCTTGTAAGAAAGCAATTGCATAAAAATTGGTTCATACTAAAGGGTGATTGACAGCCTGGAGCATTTGCCACCTAAGTGTTATTGAAAATATTGGGAGGGAGATTAAAGAAAGGGGACTGATGAGAGAGCTCGATTTCTTTGAATCCTAGTTTAAACCAGGGCAGTGAGTAGGGAAGTGGTATTTTATCATTTCCAGGCTCAAATCAGAACCTAGCAAATGGTGACGAGCCTTGAGATGGTCATGCCCCACTCAGTCCCTTCAGTAAAATTGTGCTCCCACCTTGGCTCTCTTTATCCCCTGAAATGTGGCCAACAGAGTATGGTTATTTGGCTCTAAATTTTAAAAATGTTGGTAGACAGGAGAGAAAAAGAAAATGGTGATAGAATCCTTTTACCAGAATTGGGTTTAAAAAGGCTTTCAGTATTAGCTCCAAGAAAAGCATTTCATCTTTGGATCCTTGCCACTGGGATTCGGGCAGCCCTAGCTCTAACAGCCTTTGCCAGTTTGCTTCTAATTTGTGTGTGCAGAACGAAACTGCAAAGCAAAGCTACTGTTCCACTTCGTTTCCTCTCTCCTTTCCACTGAAACCAGAGACGTTTCGTTAGCTGTATACAATTTTAAAGAAATTACACAAATGTACATGAACTATTTCCTGATATGCTCAGCTCTGCAGCACAGAAGACCTACGTATAAGAGGCTCTCTCTTTTTAAAACCTTGGATTTCTATGGTAGGGCACACCCAGCCTTTTATTATCATCGTCCCCTTTGGTTTTCATTTTATTTTAAACGTGGCATTGACTAATAGTTTTATATAAGTATATATTTATATAATATGTTTGTGTGTGTTTAGCCTTGTAGCATTCCTATGAAAACTGTCATAAACAGAAATGGCATAAAGCAAAGAAGCAATTACCATTCATTTATATGGGAAATTTTTCAGTGTCTCCAGACCCAAAAATTAACCTCTCTTTGGTTTTCCTGGTAGCCTTAGGATATATCTTACTAAAGGATGCACAAAATAAATGGAGATAAAGCACAGATGCTCACAGACACCATTCAAAGCCCTGGCAGCTGGATGCGGAGAACCAGAGGACAGTTCCCGGGGAAGGAGGCTGGCGGGGCCGTGCTTTCTGCTCTGCGAGCAACCTGCCACTCTGTAAGGCTCACTGCAAGACAGAGCTAAATGCTGTTTTTGCTTTTTGCCTTTTTTCACATAAGCAAAAGTCTTCTTCAGGTATCTTTAGGTTAGCAAAAACAGATACTAACACAAACTTTTGAAAAGCGGGGGACACCACTGTATCTCTCTCTCTCTCTCTCTCTCTCTGTATATATATATATATATATATATATATACATACACAGAAAGAGAAAAAATTCAGTTAAGCCTACGTTTATACTGAACATTGCCACTACATGGGCTAGCTCACAAATTCTGCCTCAAAGTCAAATAAAGAATTTGGGGGGGGTGAGTCCCAATTCTTTGGGTAAGTCCCAAAAGCTGCAAAATTTTTAAGTTAATTTAGTCTTGTTTCTCTTCCAAAATTCCCTTCAACTGGTGATACCTAATATTTCTTGTCTATTTTTTAAACTAACACTTGAAGTGAGTATACAATAATGGGATACTAGATTTATCATAAGATTAGGTGTTATTTTAAGTTTAAACACCACTGCTTTGGGGGGATTTTGCAAATTCTTCCAGATGCTCTATCACAGGAACAAATTTGAGAAGCACTAAATTTTAAGCAACACTTTGGAAGATATTAAATTGCACCAAGGGGTTCTTTGGATTCTTCACAGCTTTTTAAAATATTTATCTGCCTTAATAAGGAGTTATTTACATGAAAATGGTAGTGAGTGGAAATGCACACTCATCCCTCATTGCTACTTATAACTATGACGGCATCTGTTTCTTCAGAATATATGGCACGACACAATTCCTCTAAGGATAACATATTCTAATTGCAAATAACTACCATTGAGAGAAAACAGAAAGCCATACGTGTGAAACCTGCAAGTAAAAATATGCAAGAATAATATTAAAAAGAAGAAAAGCAACTTTTTTTCAGCATAATTTTCATTACTGCATTATCAATAGTAGTCCTGAATCTCAGGGAAAAAGATGTCAAGACTTGTGATTACAATCTCAATAGAGAGAATTACTGTAATTCTCTGTATAGTGAATATAGTTCTATTTCTTGAGAATAAGGAAACTTAGATATATTCCTCATAATAATCCTTTTGCAAACCATAAAGCACACATTCGAAAGCATAAAAACAACACAATGTTTTGGTCTACACTCTCCTGGTGTAGTTTAACACCATAGCTATGTATTTTTTAAGACCTTATTAGGGCAATCAAGTAGATAGAAATGCTCTTCATGATGTAAATGCTAACCAGAAGGAAAATGAAATTCTAGTAGTCTTTGGAGCTACCAACTCAGTGGTACTGATTTTTTAAAGAGCTAAAAAAAAAATGCAATATAATTTAACACAATGTTTGATATAATCCTATTCCACTTAAATCTAAATCTGGAACAAGAACAGAATTTCTAGCCCAAAGAGCTATTCTATATTCAATCAAGCACAGCTTAGCTATCATTGGACTAATATTAACTCAACACATTTACTAGTAAAATATCTATAAAGAATAGCGGGTCCTTTATAGACCTTAATTCCAATGATACAGCATGAGATTTTCTAGCTGCCTATTTACTTGGCAGTAAAGAAGACAAAATACATTTTAAAATTTCAAATTCTTTAGAAAACATAAGCAACCAATTGCTATAAAAATACAAATGGTTAAATAGTACAATTCAAAATTTAGAAAAATTATGTATTTTTTCTAATGTATAGATATATTTAAAATATATCTATGTATCTATATATCTTTATATATATTAGAGATTTAAATTCTAATATATCCATATAGGTATTAGAAATTGAAATTGAACTTTACAATATCCCTTTTGGAAACCTCCAGAATGTCTGGCAAACACGTGTCTAATTGGAGCACTTTAACATTATCTCTTCATGCATGTCTCTGCTAATGTAGTAAATTTGGCTCCCAAATTATTTAAAAAGTCAAGACCATCTTCTTCCTGTTTTTCACTGCAGCAACCTACAGAACCAGCTGGAGAGCCTCTTCCTTCATAGCTGTATGTAAGGACGTAATCTTGAGATGGCACGTGGTCTTCATTCTGCTTACACAGATGCAATTTCTGTAAAATTTAAAAAAAAAAAAGATTGTATTATTGTTTTAAACACTCTTAAACATATGAACATAAAATTTATTTTTTTATTTACCTTTTATGTTTAATTTTTAACCAGTGTGTCCTCTAATGGAGTCCTACACACAAAAAATGCACATGATTGGTCGATATCATAACCGTACCGCAAAGTCAGTACATTTTACATTTCTAGTAATCCATACGAATAAAAAATTATATATATACAAATGTTATACTTAAGTACATTTAAATTATCATTAAATGCTTAGCCCTAAATTTTGTATCTAGAGGTCAGACTGGTCCACAAAATGATGACAGTATGCATGGCAGTTAAGAATTTGACACTGGATATTCCAACAGTTCTGGTTTTGAGTCATAGCTCTGGCTTTACCAACTACGTATATGACTTTGGGCAGGTTACTAAACATCTTCCAGTCTCACTTCTAACTCTCCTTATGTCTAAAATGGGAATATACACAGTGACTATCTCACGATAATGATGAAATAATAATGAACCAAAAATGCTCTTATTTTGCCCAGCACATAGTAAATATTCAATAGACGTGAACTAAAACCACTATTATGTGCAGTTGTAAAGAAGGCAAGAATTACCACATTGGCTTAGGAATTAAGTTTCCAAGATAGCCAAAATGTGACAAAATAAAGAGATGCACAAAACATTTTAGTGAAATTAAAAATAATCAACATCACCCACATTACAAAACCGGGCCTTTGGAATGGAGCACCCAAGGCTTCAGCCACACCCAGCCTCACTGTTACCAGCCTGTCAAACTCCCGTGTCTCCCCCCTCCTCACCAGGGTGCCTGCTCCCTCTCTAACCCACAGCTTATTTCTTTGCCTTATGGTACCAAATGCCTTTCTTCACGACCATTCCAGCCTCATATCCCATCACCTGATGCGCACATTAAAGAACACCCCTAAGATCGCCTCTTAAGTTCCACTCCTTCCCAACCTGATCTTACACGCATACTGACTATCTAGAAACAGAAAAAAGATGAACACTTGACTCTGATGGGAAAAAAAACTGCTATGGACATGTGATCAGCTACAGCCGTGTCTCAGAGCGATGCCTATTTGCAGTCCATTAAAGGATTAAGGGCTTCTGGTCCACTGTGGGGGTGACCATAGTACGGGTACCCTCCGAGGAACACAGAACTTAGTGCCAGATAGAATATTTAATCCCGCGCTTCTCTACCCAGATGGCACATGTGAATCGCCTGAGGAGCTTTAAAAAAATAATAACAATAAGCCAAACCAATTTTATCCAAATCCTTCAAGGTGGAGCACAGGCATTAGTATCATTTAAAAGCTCCCCAGGGGATTCTGATGTGTTGCCAGGACTGAAAATCCATGATTTAATCCCTCTTTACTTTGACATCCTTGCTTTCCCGAATAGAAACACCTTATATTTGAACGGTGCTTTTTACATTAAATAGAGTTCCAATAGCTCATATTATTTAATGTTCACCCTAGAATTGTGTACAGATGCTTTCTTTTCACAGAGAAATGCAGATTTGATTGGGGGAGTTTCGTGATTGTAGGGAATGAGATTTTTTTTCACATTCTTCTATATAAAAATAGTTCATGAGATAAACATCATCTCAAAATGGCATGTAACTTTAATAGGGATATTAAAATCTTCCAACTCTCATGAGATTTTAGAAATTGAAAGAAATATGACAGATGGAATAAAATCTCTTTTATGTTAAATAATGTAACAAAATCAAATGCCAAGGGTGGGGGGAAGTGCAGGGAATGACCAGAGAGTGAAAGAGAAAGGGTACATTGAAAAATATGGAAAAGTAGCTTCTGCGACTCTATGTTAATTTCAACTTCCTATTGTTCTACACTTGGACACTAAATTGCAGAGGCAAAACACTCGGGGAAACTCACTTCACCAAGACGGGGCTGAGTGAAACTATGCCACTCGGAGTAAGTGTATCTGCAGTTGTCCACGTCCACGTGTCCTCCCCTGCAGGAATCCAGGGTGTGAAGGTGCCCGGCCCCCCGGCACGATTCTAGGGTCTGGTGTCCGCCTTTCACCATTTCAATGGTCTCCTGCCCTCCATTTTTCACTCCTGATCCCATGGTACCGCAAAAGCCTTGGCCAGAGTTGTTGACTGTCTGGGTCATAAACCCATTGCCAGAACACTGAAATAAAATAAAATAGGTCCATTTGTATTGAGAGGAAATGGATTCCAAGTAAAGTCATAAGAAGATGAGGGAGACAGAATGTTTATTTAACCTTTTATTGATTCATCCATTCATTAGCAGACCTTTGTATTTTCTAATTCTGTGCCCAGTGTAGGGAAGCAAAGAGGGACATGATCCCTCAGGGGCTCCAAGAAGCTCTTATCCCAGTGAGGAAGAAAAATAGGTAATTACCCTAAGGATGTATACATAGGTGAAGACAGAATTCTATAGAAACACAGAGGAAGAGCATTAAAATCCAAGCCCAGAGGTAGTAAGTGGAGTAGACTAGAAAACACTCCACTGAGGGACTCGTACTTGAGAATGGGAAGAAGAAAGCACTACCTGCAGGAAGGCCTACACGCAAGGGCAACAGGCTTCTTTGAGGGCCCTCAACTTTCAGCCTGCTGAGAATGCCTACCATATAGGGTCCCAGAGAGGAAGCGGAGAGGTTACAGAAGGCCAGAGAATGTTAAGATCCATCTGCCATGCTAAAAAATTAAGACTATCATGAAGACGATGGGGACTCAAAGAAGGATTTTAATAACATGGGAAGGGACATATTTTTTAAAATCATTCTAGCCAATAATGTAAAAGACGTGTAAGAAGAAGACGTGTGTCGTGGATATCAGAGAGGTCACTGAATCATTCTAGGTGAAACATGATAAGGACCTAAGCCAAAGGAGAAGCAACGATGATTTAAAGTGGTTGGACTCCATACAAAGTTAACTGGTGGTCAGATGGATGAAACCGCAAAGGGAAGAGGCAGGAATTATTCCTATGTGCTCTGCTTGTGCAACTAGGTAGATGGTATATTTCACTGAAGTAGGGATCAAGGACACGCTTGTGAGTGAGAGGAGGGTGAACAGTTCAATTGTGAACATGGTAAACTTGAAAAACCTATGGCTGTCCAAAATGAGTATATGAATAGGTGGGTCTGGAGTTCAAGTGGGGGAGCCGAGCTGGAGCTATAATTCCAGAAGTCATCACCATATAGGAGATAGTGGAAGCCACGGGAATAAAGTATAACATCGAGAGAAAATGACAGACTAAATGAAAAGAAGGCTAAGACTAGAACCACAAGAAAAAAAATGTTTTAAGGGGTGGATAAGGGAATTGGAGGGCAGAACTGATCTGAAATAGCTATTGGAGAATAGAGGAATCCAAGGAGCACAACTCTGAAGCCACGTAGAGAACTATGGTAAGGAGAAAACATCAAAGAGTTTAAGAACTGGTTCAGGTGCCCCTCGGACCACTACGTTTGTATCTTTGGGGTAAATACCCAGTAGTGCAATTGCTGGGTTGCAGGGTAGCTCTATTTTCAACTTTTCCAATGTTTGTAGCAGCAATGTCCACAATAGCCAAACTATGGAAAGAACCCAGATGTGCACAGACAGAGGAATGGATAAAGAAGACGTGGTACATATATACAATGAAAAATTATGCCGCCATCGAAAAAAATGAAATCTTGCCATTTGCACCGATGTGGATGGAACTAGAGGGTATTATACTAAGAGAAATAAGTCAATGAGAGAAAGACAATTATCATATGATCTCACTGAAATGCAGAATTTGAGAAAGGCAGAGGATCATAGGGCAAGAGAGGAAAAATGAAACAAGACGAAACCAGAGAGGGAGACAAAGCATAAGAGACTCTTAATCTCAAGAAACAAACTGAGGGTTGCTGGAGCAGAGAGGGGTCAGAGGGATGGGGTGGCTGGGTGATGGACATTAGGGAGGCTACGTGTTGTGGTGAGTGCTGTGTATTGTGTAAGAATAATGACCTGTACCCCTGAAACAAATAATACATTATATGTTAATAATAATAAAAAAGGACTGGTTCAAATAAAGTAATCCACCTATTAGATTCAATCAAAAAAAGTGGCCATTGGTGATCTTTGTCAAAAGCATTTCCAAGAAGTGCTGAATGAACAGGAAGTAATATCATGGAGAAATAGAGTATAAATCTCCCAAAAAGCTCCGTTTCAAAGAAAAAGAGATAAGGAGGGAACTGGAGGAGAACAGAGTCAAGGGAATGTTTGAAGATAAAAAAGACTTGACTGAACATTGACTTCATGCGGGAACCTCGCATGGAACTCTGGGCCGCAGGTGAGAAGTCTAGTTAGAGCAGTAACCTCAAGCGTGTCAGTTCTAATTATGAACTCTTACTTTCAGACAAGACCTCCATTAAAACCTGGCTCCACTGTGCCATCTTCTTACCAATTTGCTTTTCTTCTATTTAATATGCAGAGTCTCTAACTAAACTGGAAGATTTTCAAGTTGGGATGATTTCGAGTTTCAGATATTTCAGAATCTGGAATGTATCTATAAGTGTGATACATGATATCTCATTGCCTTAGAATATTATACCACAAAAGAGAACTGAGAAGTAGCCATTTGGTGGCACTGCTACCCTATATTTTTTGCTTAGGCTGCTGCTACAGTGAAATTCTATTTCAAAAAAAAAAAAAAATCCTCATTATCAAATCTCCTTAACAATTCAATTTTTGTCATTATAAATACATGTTCAGAGATCATGCAAACTAATACCAGGAGAATTGAAACTAAACTAAAACCAAGGTCGAGCCCACAATGCCCTGTTTCACATTTTTTCTATTCTCTGTTCCTTCCTGACCATCTCCATGTGCATTGCCCAGTTTGTTCTCACAGGTGTCAACGACTCCTTTTCCATGTCCGTGATTTCCAGATGTAACTTCTCCAGTCCTGAATTTTCAACTAGCTCCTAACCCCACCTGAATGCCTTTGCTTAAACTTAGCTCCAGAACTAAAGTCATCACCTGTACTCACTGTACTAAAATAAACTTACACGTTCACTAAGAAATTTTGTTACACTTTGTAAAAATACACCTAAAATTATGTTTTGGTATAAACTGATAATTGAGTCCTTTTGAGAAGTGTTCCTAACAGAGAACAGATAAAGACGGGTGTGAGTACATGTGGCAAAGCAGCCACTTAATGCTACCAGCTCTAGCGTCAAACGGCAAAGAACAAATATCACAAACATCTCAATCACTCCCTTCTCGAACGTAAAATAAGAGCGTACTGAGTCACGGATGATTAAGGGACTATATGTATTTTCTGAATGGAGAAATAACTACGGGGTTCCACGTGTAGGCATGTCAAGCACAGGTGGGCTGTGATTTTCCATGACGGTGGGAGGTGGCTTAAGAGAGAAAGTCAGTAAGATAGATGCCTTCACACCAAGATATAGAAAAGGCTTGTTATAAAGTCATTGTCCTTGGTTATGGCCTCTGTCACTTTGACTTCACTTTTTATATTGTTACTCAAAAGTTAACAATCTTATCATTTACACTTTTAAAATATTTACTGTCCCTGTTTCCAATGACCATTACCCATCCTAGCAGAGCTATCCAATGCTTTAACTACTCAAAGACTCTAATCCTCAACCTTCCCCGTCCCTAACATCTTCCTTGTCTCACTAATCACCCTGCTCACTCAGCATCACGCTGTACCCATTATGCCCTCTGTGCAGAACAGCCTTCACTGGCTCTTCCTTACCAAGAGAATAAACCCCAAATCCTTAGTGTGGCATACGACAGCCCCGTGTCCTACTCCTCTCTTAGAACCTCTCTCCCCAAAAGCCTAACTTGTTTCAAGCTTCCATTGCAAAACATCACTTCTTCCATTTCGAATCAATTTCTTCACTCTTTGTTGAGTAATCCCTAAACTTGTTCATCTCCTTTTTTATTCTTAAGGCTGTTTTCCAGCTCTTTTGCTATTCCATCTCTCCACTTTCAAACCCTTCCTATTCCTTAAGTTACAAAGGAATCTGTACCTCTTTCACTAAGCCTTTCGGTTGATCCAGACAACAGAACGCACTTATGTATCTCAAGTGTCTCTGAACAACAGCAGTGCTCTATCATATTGGTGCTATGGTTTACTGGCATGTTCCTACTTACTTTTCCCATAAAAATAGATTCAGTTTCTCATAAATACTTTGAAATCTTTTTGAGGGAAGAACATGCCTTGTAAGAACTTTTTAAATACACATCCCCCTGGGTGCCTGGGCGGCTCAATCATTAAGCGTCTGCCTTCAGCTCAGGTCACAATCCCAGGGTCCTGGAATCAAGCCCCACATCAGGCTCCCTGCTCAGCAGGAAGCCTGCTTCTCCCTCTCCCACTCCGCCCTGCTTGTGTTCCCTCTCTCACTGTCTCTGTCAAATAAATTTTTAAAAATCTTTAAAAAGAATAATTAAAAATAAATAGACATCCCCCCAAACAAGAAGCCTCACACTTGCCGATCTCAAGAGAGAGAGAGTGGCAATAATCTTCCTGTAATCTACCCTCCTCCACTTTTTTAAAAAATATGTATCTCTTTGATATTTTCTTAGTTTATCTTAAAAACTTTTAGTAAGTTTTTTTCCTATTATAAATGGCCAAAGAGTCAGATAAACAAATAGTATCTAGAAATGTACATGGTAGAGAGCAGCTGAAAGACTGTTATTATAATAATTTCACACCATCAAAGAGCAAGTTTCAAATCATAACATTAGAGAGTGGAAGAATGATAATTAAAACAACACATCTGATTTAAGAAGTTTAATAAATGCCACCTACATAAATATTTGAATATTGACAGATAAAATACTTACGCCTACAAGAGCTGACCAAACTAAAAATATAAATATTAACTCTTAAATTACAAAATAATTTCATGACAATCAGTAAAAGAAATTATGAAAGATACTCAAAGAAAAATACTCATTTTAAAAAATTACTTACCACCTTATCATCTCCAGGTGCTTCTGTGTTTGATATAATCAAATTTTGCTGTGCTAAATCTTCAGGAAAACCTCTTTTTTTTTTGGCACCAACAATGCCACATACCAAAGTTAGCAATACAGCTGCATTAAAAAAAGAAAAAGTTTAACATACATAGAATATAAAATATTCATCTTTTATTTTTTTTTTTATTACTTCTGGTACACAGGAGAAAAACAAAGGCCACTAAGCATGGCCCCGTGAATTACCTTGGCTTTTCTAAATTAACAAGCCATGATTTAGCTTAGACTTGAAAATCTGAATTAATTATATGTATATTTTGATTATAGCTCTTTCAAAGAGTTTGAATTCTATCCATAATGTTAAAGTATTTACAATTGTGAGTTAAATAATAAATTTTCAAAAAATTTAATGACACTTATGTAAGACAGACTTTAAAGAGATTTACTGATTCCCAAAAGAATGGTTTGCCTATATGAAAACACGACAGACTTTTCTCCCCAGAACAGATTTATCTCCAAATATCTTAATTAAAACTACTCTGTATTTTGTCTGTTCAGAATTTTCATTCTACATCATACCTGTGGGAGGTTGAAATATGGGATAATAAAATTAACAGAAATCATAACATTCTTACGATGTTCTACAAACCCCTCTATCAAGGGTGGCCACAGCCCCAATTCCAGCCCACCACATGGTTTTGTATGGCTCATGGCCTATGGTTTTTAAATGGTTTTTAAAAATTAAAAGAACGGAAGTTCATTACATGTGAAAATTATATGAAATTCAAATCTTAGTGTCCATAAATAAAGTTCTTCCGGAACCCAGCCATGCCCATCACTAAAATATTTTCTATGGCAGCTTTCCTCCTAGAAGGGTAGAGTTCGTTGATTCTAAGTGAAACCACATGGCCTGCAAAATGTAAAATACATACTATCTAGCCCTTTATAGAAAAAGCCTGCCAACGCCCGCACTCTATGTGGCCCCTTGTTACTTTCTGGTTCCACGTCCAACCCTGCTCTCTGGACGCACTCCACTCCAGCCGCGCTGGTGTCCCTGCCATGCCTTGACTTCTCCAGGTACCATCTCACCCTAAGGGCCTTTGAGCTGACTTTCCCCTCTGACTGAAAACCTTTCCCCCAGGTACTGCACTTGGCTGATTCTTTTACCTTTCCCCAAAATCATCAAGGATAAACTTGTCAGTTAGCCCCGACCAAACCATCCACTGAAAGCTGCAGTCACTCTTCCTAATCCCCCACGATCACCCACACACGCTCCACAGGACTACAGCTCCTAATTATTTTGCTCTATTTTTTCCTCCACAGCATTTCCTTTATTTATTAGTTTAATGTCACAAGGCACAGTGTTTCTGTTTGGTTTTATCTGTTTTGTTCACTGTTGTCTCCCAAGCACCTAGACAGTTTCTGGCATATCATAGGTCTTCAACAGATATTTATTTTGTGGAGTTGCTGAAAAATATTGAAAACTGTACTATTTTAAGCTCTTCACATGCATTAACTCAGTTAATGCTCAGCGCTGCCGCATAAGGCAGGCTACTCCAATTATCCGCAGGCTACTCCAATTATCCCCTTTTACAGATGAGGACACTGAAGCACAGTTAAGTAGCTCGCCCCAGGCCACATGGCTTGCAAATGACTGAGCTCGATTACAAACCCAGATAGTTTAGTTCCAGAGTCTCCCTAGTCCTATCACAGAACAAAGGAACGACAGCTAATCCAGACTGGAGAAGTGGATGGAAATAGAGGGAAAAATATGATGCCATTGGGAACTATACAACCGGCAAGGAGGAGGTTAAAAAAAATCAAAACTAGCAAGATACACCCAAGAAGAGATATTGCTGTGATCCAAGTCATTCCCATAAGGCTGTGGCTAAATGATGAGAAGAGATCACCATGGCTTGTCCAGGACTTTGATTTGGCAGAAGTTTCAGACTTTTATTTAGCCCTAAACAGTGTAGTACCAGGACCAAGAAATGAAAACTTTATGTTGACAGATCTGGTACAGTCTAAGGCATTTTAAACAGCTCTGTCCAAGGACGAAATCGTATCTCAAATAGGATCTTGCTTCCTCTCCTTGAAAATATTCCATCAGAACGCAGAAAATAACATAAAAGCAATTTGTAAATTACCCACCCCTGATGGATAGTTGGACAAGATTACTCTTTAAAGACCCTTTCCTGCACTTAGGTATTTATGATACATTTTAACTTTAAGTACGTAAAAGGACTTACAAAATAGTAGTGCTATCCCCAGCAGGATTGCCAGGATCGCCCATTTTCCGAGTACTACTCCTGCACTCCTTGGAGCTGCCGGACACTGACTGGGATGAGTACAATCACACAGATTAACTCTCAGGGTTTTTGTTCTAGATTGACCTCCTCTATCTTTGACAGTAATAGGAACACTATATTCCTGAAATTCAGCATTCTTCTGATATGAAAGACGGGCAGCTGTATCTGAAAGAAAATGAAAGAATTTTATCTTTAGGGGCGCCTGGGTGGCACAGCGGTTGGGCGTCTGCCTTCGGCTCAGGGCGTGATCCTGGCATTATGGGATCGAGCCCCAACATCAGGCTCTTCCGCTATGAGCCTGCTTCTTCCTCTCCCACTCCCCCCTTGTGTTCCCTCTCTCACTGGCTGTCTCTATCTCTGTCGAATAAATAAATAAAATCTTTAAAAAAAAAAAGAATTTTATCTTTAGTGGACATTTATTTCCCCCTTAGCATTTGTTTTGCCACACTTGTTTCTAAACATATTATTCTCAAGGAACCATCTGCCACATGAAAATGAGTTAAAATGGAGAACTACCTTCGACCTTTCTCAGCACTA
Organism: Ailuropoda melanoleuca; assembly: GCF_002007445.2. Taxonomy (NCBI): domain Eukaryota; kingdom Metazoa; phylum Chordata; class Mammalia; order Carnivora; family Ursidae; genus Ailuropoda; species Ailuropoda melanoleuca. The sequence goes on along the minus strand of NW_023234215.1, from coordinate 948,965 downwards.
ATATTACTATGTATGTTCATTGTAACTTCTTACAAGAGAGGCTGAAAGACATAATTTGACATTGGAGTGATCCAGCAGCATTTCAGTAATATTTAATATTCCCTATCTTTCCCTTATCTACAAACCTATGATGGTAGATTGGCCCCTGACATGCACTTCAAGCATTTTTTAATAGTACCAGTTTATGGTACTCATAAAAAATTAACAATTGTTATACACAAAGTACGTCTTAAATTGACATTCTCTTGTCCATTTACTTACCATTTACCCATCCATTATCTTTACATATAAGGTAATTTTTCAAAGTACACTAGACCCTTTGTTATTATGCCTTCCCTCTAGAAGTGATCTCAATACGAGAAAGCTAATTAATGTCACCCAGGCTAGGTACAAGGCTTACATAAAAACAGATGTATCAGTAACATAACAATACGTTTTTATCAACTATGATATTTCCCCAATAGCCTTGATACCTATTTTAATGACTTCATTATCAACTGACCAAAAGCTCTACTACACTTTCCATGCCAATTACAGCCTTCCGAATTTTGCAGTAAGTGAAATGACACAGCAGCACAATGCACATGGTGGAAGTCATCTGTAACTTCTAAGCCCTTCTTAAATGCACTGTTACAGCCGATAAGAATTTCAAAGATTTTTGGCTGCACCTCAAATGTAAAGCTCCCCAGAGGAACGTGAATTACTACTGAGGTTTAGGTGGAACCCTCCCAGATCATACTGTGGCTAAGATAAAATCCCTCAAATTCCTCCCCTCCCTCAAGACCACAAGCTCAGCTGTAGTCACGTCTCGTTTATTCACAGTAATGCAGTAGCCTGTGACGTCCTTGCCACTCAACTCTGCCCTCTTCAAACTGTCCTGCCAATGTCACCTTGTTAAGACATAAATCTGGGCATAGCATTCCTTCCCGGCACAGTCCTAGTGCACCTCCCTGTTCCTACTGTACAAAAGTCAGTCTCCTCCGCCTGGTACATAAGCCCTTCACCACCAGATCCCGTCCGTCCTCCCACCCAATCTCTCAGCATGCCTGCTAAAACCTAAACTCTAACAACACTGGTTTTCCCTAGCATTTTCCTTCTTTATGCATATTTATTAACCAATTATTGATTAAATAAGCACTTATTAAGCAGTTAGTATCACGAAGCACTGGGTTACGTGCTGGAAATATACAGATGAATCACAAATATCCTGAGAAACTCATGTATTGGAGGAGAAAGGTAAACAGATGACAACACAACATGAAAGGAGCTGTAATAAAGGGAGAAGAGGTCGTGATGCGACTCCCTCTACTGCGAGAAAGACCTCATGGATGTGAGCATCTGAGCTGGAATCCTGTCTGTCCTATTATCTCCACATACCTCTGCAGGGTCGGAACAGTGCATGGTAAATGGTTCCCGCTCCACAGGTTATCATGAGTTAATATCAAACTATGAAATGGGAAGGGAGTATTCTAGGCAGAAGGGACAGCATGCACAAAAGTCCACTTGCAGGAAAGAGCATGATACGGTAACAGAACAGCAGTGAATGGTGGCTGAAATACAGAATCCCACACTCCCCCAGAAACCACTATCACAGGAGGCTGTCCTGACAGCTCCAACGCCACGCCTCTGTCCATGTCCCACCATGTTTCCTTCCAGAATACCATGGAGTGCTTGTCTCATACACCCCGATTCCTCATTTCCAGAGTTTGCTTACACTAAAATTTAAACTGCCCATCTCTGTTCTCTCCTCGCCTCATTGGGGTCACTTTAAAAATACACCAGGGGCGCCTGGGTGGCTCAGTTGGTTGTGTCTAACTCTTGATTTCAGCTCAGGTCATGATCTCAGGGTTATGAGATTGAGGGTTTAAGATTCTCTCTCTCCCTCTATCCTTCCCCCACCCACCCTCTCTCAAAAAAACCCCAAAAAACACCAAAAACAATTTATATTAATGATAAGCCACCCAATATTTTACCAAAGCTTTTTTGTCTTTATTGTAAATTTTGCCTTCACAGAAATTACAATTTCTTTCTTTTATATGCAATATATATAACACAGTCCCCATATAATATTTGTAAAAAATCGAGTTAGTCTTCTAAAATACATTAATGAAAAATTAGAGTAAACAAGGAAATCCACTCTCAGTTATTTTAGAGCATATAAATCATTATTGTTTATTAAAACTTTTGGGAGCCTGGGTGACTCCGTCTGTTAAGTGTCTGAGGCTCAGGTCACGATCTCATGGGTCCTGAGATCCAGCCCTGAGTGGGGCTCTGTGCTCAGTGGGGAGTCTGCTTAAAGATTCTCTCCCTCTGCCCCTCTCCCTACTTGTGCACACACTGGCACGTGTTCTCTCTCTCTCTCCCCCTCAAATAAATAAATCTTTAAAAATGAATGAATAAATACCATTAACTTTGGTGAGGGTCCATATTCTGTTTGTTTCTGGAGAAGGGTTTGCCAAGCTGAAATAAAATGGAGCGCCATGGACAGGGTCATCGGGGTCGACAGCGGAAATGTCGGCATACTTCATCTTTGGTTTGCAGACTGTTATGTAACTTTGAAGTATTTCTGGTGGATTATCATTCACATCTTCAACGTTCACGGCAAGTGTTCCAGTACATGATCTGCCGTCTAGGAAGAAAGAGAAAAGGCTTAGTGTAGTTTTTTGCCTTTTTTACAGTTTCCTAATAAAATAAATTAACTACATTCTACATATGATATATGTTTTCTTAAATAAGCTAATTATTACAGAATAAGGGAGATAAGAACGTAGAAAGATAAAACAAACCTACAGAGCATTAAAATGAATACTGCCATCGATAACATCAGCTACAACTGCCAATAAACCTTATGCCAGGATTATTACCAAACAATAATAATCAATGTGTGAACGGCAGACTCTGTGTTTTGTGGGGGGTCCTTTCTGGTAGAGATGTTAATGTGGAGTAAAAAGCCTACAAAAAGTTATTTGAATCCTGATACACATTTAAGCCACTTAGGGAGATTTTTAAAATATGTGATGCTCAGACGCCCCAACCCAGGGTTCTGATTCCGTGTGTCTAAGTCATGTCACAAAATGATTTTTTTAAGTCCCCAAGTTAATTATTATTATTTTCATTGAATTAGAATGTTATTCTAATTATGAATTATTCTAATAATCTAATATGAAACCGGGGTTAAGAACCTCTGGGTTGTTTTAAGGAACAGAATTCAAGGAAAGGATCACTTTGACCTAATAACCAATTAAGTTTCTCAAAGATTCTATTGAAAGTGGCATAAAGAGATACACAAGCATCTAGTGAGACCATTTCATCTGATCCGAGACTTGAGTTTCGTCTTTGCCCTCCAACACATGGATCTATAAGCATCTGAGGTCCCGCCATGCTGGGGATATAAAGATAGAGAAGACGTGGCTTACCTTACAAGGTTCACCTTGTTAGATGATTAAGAGAAATAGGAACAGCCTTCAAAGTAATTTCTAACAATTCCAAATACTTATCACAAAAATTCTGCACAATAATAATTGGGTTATTCTCCAATTCCTTTCTAAAATACCATATTAAAACTTTTTAAAAAACTCAAAAACTTTTTTTTTACCTTGGTCTATTGCCAGGACTGTAATATTATATAAGTCATTTCTGGGAGTCATCGCCTCCCGGTCCAGGACTTTGGAGGTTGCAATTGATCCCAAAATCTCATCAATGGTGATCCATCCTTTAGGATCATGCAATTTTTTGTACCTATTAATGTAAAATAAAAAGTCTTCAGCAATATAAAATGTATTAAAATAAGTTACCATCTCAATTATTGCAAATACATTACTCGTATGTGCTTATAGACTTCTTTGTACCTTAGGCCGTTGCTACTTCTAGTTTCAGGGTCATACGCCTTATAGCCATTGACCTTTGACCCCACTGCTGAGTTTTCTTTAATCTGTACATATTGGGTCGCAGGGCTGCATTCAGGCCCTTCATCCTGATCCCTCACGTGAACTGTGACCAAGGCTCGGTTCATGGCTGCCATTCTGAGGGCGACATCTCTAGTAAACAGAGCTTCATTGCTTACTCCAATTTCCAGGGTCACCTGGTGGTTTTCTTCATAATTCAGCGGCTTTTTTAAAAAAGCACATGGACATCAGCATCAATGTAAAATACACACGATATTCCAAATAACAAGTGAACAACTGTAAATATGAACAGTGCCACATGAATTCTATGTTCCCATTCAATCAATACTGACTTTAATCCTTGGCTAAAGAGAGAGGTGACTCTTCACGAAGGCTTTAGCAAGAGTGGTCTGAAAGTTTCTGCGGGTGGTTTTATGGAGTTTTGGAAAAATAATTCCTGAATTACTTTTATAGTTCATTCTTACAAGCGAAAATTATTCTGAACCTGGAGATAATGCAACAAAACAACAGAATTTTTAGGGCCCTGCTTCAGAGCACTCAAGGACCAGCGTAAGGGGCATCTCACTCCAGGAGAATGCAATTTTGTTTGACTTATTACTTCCTACTGACTATGTCCATTTCTGTAACCACCGCACTATGATCCCTTTGCTATACGATGCTGCTTAACGGGTTCGACTGTCTCTAAAAATATTTAAGTGAATCCCCTGATTAAAATTGATTTTTAGACAGCAAATCAAGCAAAACCCATAAAAACATTATTTTACATTGCATTGCAAACACGAAGCATTTTTTTATGTAATTTTTCGACGCTTACGCTGGGTATTACATTACAGGCTTAAAACTCTGCAAGACTGGAAATCTGGTGGGATGAAATCAGTGATTAATGAAGAGACAGGAATTCTCTTCCACCACAAGGTAGCTTCATGTTTTAATCAATTTAAAAAAAAAAAGCTCAAAAATATCCTATATCTGCACTGAGATATTAATGACTCTCTGGAAAATGACGTGCTGTTTTGTAGCAGACCCTCTATGTTGAGCGGCCGAGAACAGTAGCTTCTTCACTTAAGCCCGTGTGCACCACTGGGGCTGCTCAAATAGAAAGAAATGCTGGAATGGAAAGATTCCCCAGGCCTGAGCTAAAGACTGCATCGGCTCATGCTCTACGGTTCCAGAAAAGTTATCCAATATGGAAAATTATAACACTAGCCCCATGAACATGTAAGCCTTCTAAAAATATAATAATAATAGAGTTTGCCAAGTGTTTTCATTTTCATTGTTATAATGGAATAGCTATTAGGAAGGCAGAGAGAAGTATTTTTTTTACGTTTTATAGATAACACAGCGGCTAACTTTCCAAGATCACACAGCTATGCAAAGCAATTTCACACGGTGCTTACGAACGTGTACTTGCAATCAAAAAGACCTCGGTTCAAATCCTGTCTTACCGCATCCTCGCTGTGCCACTTCGGCTGAGTTTCTTAGTCTCTCCGAGACTAAGTTTTGTCCTCTGCACAATTGTGATAAGAATAACATTTAACATTGTAAGCCCACAGTGAGTACTTTCCACTATAGGTTATAAGACTCTCTCAGGCTGTCACACAGGCTCTTGAAAGAAAAAGGTTATTTTTTGTTACCAGCCAATATAATGCAAAAATAGGAGACACCAACTAACAAGGTAATGTTTGGAAGCTAAAAGAAGTATATTTGAGCAATCTTTGCCTTAACTTACTGATTATTTAATTCTTTTTGGTATAAAGGGATGAATAAAGTTCATTCCTAGCCATCATTATGTAAGTAGTGAAAGAATGATGGATTTCAAAATGTCTGGATTACACAGTGTTTGATTTTAAACTTTTTTCAAAGACTTTATTTATTAGGGAGAGAGAAAGAAAGTGAGCACGAGTGGGGGCGGTGGGGGGGAAGAACAGAGAAAGAAGGAGAAGCAGACCCCTGCCCAGCAGGGATCCCGAGGCGGCTGGATCCCTGCTCTCAGGACTCGAATCATGACCTGAGCCGAAGGCAGTAACCTACTGAGGCACCCAGGCACCCCCAGTGTTTGGTTTTAAAACAGAAGATGCCTCATCAAGGTTAGAAAGTACTTAAAGATATAACTTAACTACATGAACATGAATCTTTAGCAAGAAAAAGTATAAGATAACTTTAAAGACCAGTGTGGCTACCAAAGGAACTGTGTGATGAGTTCACGTATTCTAAGGGTTTGAGGAAATGAAATTTTATTGACCAAAATGTTAGAGACTATTATGAATGGCTCCAAGAAAGAGAGAAGGTAAAATTACCGAAGGAGCTAATCATGACAGAGGAAAGAGATAATTTAAAAAGTAAACCCAGAGAAGTAAAAATTAATTCAAGTTCCAAAAAAAGACTCCCTTGTGCAACTAAGTCATGGTTTGATCAAGCCAAGCAACCCAACTACGGAAAAGGAGAGAGACAAGGGGACCATGACAGCTAAACACAACCTACATAAGGTGCTTAGCGTCATTCCCAGTGACAGATGTGAAAGGTGATCAGTACTTGATAACTGCTTCTAAAATTCTAAAAGCATTTCCTAGATATAAGAACTAGGATGTAATTATAAAATATAAGTGCGACTACCTTATGTTTAAAGGTAATGGGAATAAATGCATATACATTTTATTGGGAGGGATTTTCTTTAGTCTTCATATGTGAAATTAACTTAAACTGAAGCAGAGACAAACAAGTAAAGTCTCACCATCTAATTGCTCTCCCTCCTGGGGAATCCTGAGATAGTACCAGAAGCTGTTCACCAGAACTAAAGCAGATGTTTATTAGTCACACAGACTGAGAAGTAATCTAGGATCTAGGCTAGAAGTTCTGAAAATATTTGGAAACATTTTTCTTAATGTCTCTGTGATCAACACTCCATGGGGGGGAAAATCCACTCTGAATATGAAGAAAATGGAATGTGTTGACACACTGATTTCTCTTAGCATATATTCCTTTGAGAAAGTTTATTAAAATTCACTTTGTATTCGTTAAAAAAACTGACAGTAAAAATTTAATTCCTAGTGTTACTTAAATTTTGTCTTCCGAAGCAAAGATAAAAACACTGAGATTTAAAAAATAATAAAAACGGGTCTTTAATGACGGACTTGAATGGGAGAGAACTGAAGAGCAGCCTTCTAATCGAGCAGCAGATACGGAGAACTCTAGAAGCTCTGAGCTTGCGTCTTTGACTTGAGCTACTGCAGTTGGCATAATCCATCCATCTCAGATCTGAAACTATTTCTTTGACTTATTTCTACAAAGAAGACAAGGTGAGGGTGAGGGGTGAGCAGAAGAGGTGTCCGGCAGAAATCTTTTACAGAACATCTGTTGGCAATCACATCAATTTTGAGGCAGATGCCTGCACTGCATAGGTGTGTCTAACTTTGGAAACTGACGCACAACAGCGCTTTTCACAAGAATTCTACACCACAGACCCTCAGCGTACCCCACTTGAGCTGCAGCTGTGGTGGACACTCCCCCATGTATGCTGACAGATTCACATCTCAAGCACACAAAGATTCAGCTCTTGACATTCAAAGTTTGCTCCAAAGCCGGAGTGTTCTCCCTCAACGAGGCACAGCCATGCCCAGAAGTGCAGGAGAGCTGAGGTACCCTGGAGGGACCTTCAACCGATGAGGCATGAGTATCAACCATGAGAGTTGATGGATAAATGCCCCAGGTAGCATTTTTAGAGGAGATAATTCTAAAGTACACTCTACATGGTTCATTCCAGGACTGAACACCAGAGGTGACTAGGTCAGTAATGCCGACGTAATTGGCTTTTCATTCTTGCCTGTTTTACTTTCCCATTTTTAATCTGGCTTCTTGGGATCCACTTTCTATATATTTCCCTTCATTGAGTTCTTTATATTGAGTTCTGCTTTCTGGAGAGTCCGAGTGAAGACTGGATTGAGGTGGGCCAATAAAGAGGAAAACAATCAGTACCATCTGCTTATTTTCTTTCCTACTATCAGTTACAAAGTTTCATTTTTCTTTAGTTGGTTTCAGTATTCAACTTGAGCAGATCATATTAGAGAAAACTGAAATAGAGGTTTGATGTTGAGAGTAATCTGGAACAAATATATTTGACTATTCACATCTGGGTAGAACTTGCTGAGGCTTATTACATAATCTCTGGAAATTTTTAGAGGAAATAATTATAAATAGCTATTTATGTATTAAAGTCTCCACCATTTTGTTGCTGGCAGGAAAGCTTCCTTTAATCAATGGATGACTCCTTTACCTGCCCATACGATAATTTTTTTTCCTGTTCTGGGTTATAAATATAAAACCAAAGGTCCTTCCCAAATAGGGCCTTTTCTGCCCTCATAACCTGGATCTTAGAATAAAACAATGCAACCAAAAATACAATATATAGGATAAAGAGTAAGTTCCTTCAGTGCTGTCTCATACAACACTCTATTTCATCCTCAACACCACCTATAAAGGATCAGATACAACTAGGCATATTCCAGAGAAAGAGAGAATGAGAAGACTATGGGCTTCTAAATTATATCATGCAAGGAATAAAGGAATCAGGAACATTAACCATAGAGAAGGTAAGTTTCAAATGAACATAGCAATCTTTTCAAAAGAATTCTATTTCTTCCATTAGAAATGGAACCCAGACCATTAGAGACAGAACCCAGACATGGGATATAAGGAGAATAATTTGGACACAGAAGTAAGGACTTCCGAGAGTCAGAGCTCTCCAAATATGGAATCAGATGTCAATGGAGATATGGATATCCTTTGAACTGAAAATGTTCAAGCATAAGCTAGGTAATAATGATGGCAACAAAATTATAGAAGAAAGACAGCATTAGATGGAAACAACTGGACTAAACAGACTAAGCTCTATTTCAACTTGTGGAGTCTTTGATCTGAAGCTATTTAGCTGATTAAACCATTAGTTGAATAGAACTTGTTAGCTCGCCAAGTTATCAATTATTATTACTGTACCTTTACCACACACAAAACACCTTCATTAGTTTCTTTGTCTGTGCTGATTTTGAAATGTCCGTTTTCATTGCCCTTCAAAATGGTAAAATTGGCTCTCCAATTGGCAGTGTTAATTAAATCCTTATCTTCTATTGGTATTCGTAAGATCTCCACATTGTATGCATTTTCCTCTACTGATGCTTCATACTGAAACAGAAAAAACTCATTAAAAACCTCTTTTATAAAGAGAACTTCTACAAAGAAAGTAAAATATTTCTTCCACTCCAAGAACACTGGTTCTTATAGTTTTTATCTGGTTTATTTGAAAGCCACAAATTACAAGGACTGTTGTTTCATTAAGGATTATCTTTGAAATGAAAGAACTACACTACAAATGAAGACAAATTTTACTTGCTTTTGTTAGGAGGAGATAATATAAATACTACTATGAATAAATAAAAGAGATTTATAGGTCGGCTGTTTAAATTTTAATTTTATTCATAAAAAATAAACATACATCAAAATATGACAGGTATTTTGTTAATTCATAAATAACAAATAACAGTTGACAATTAGAGATAGATTCGAAACTATACACTTACAGTATTTTGTTTGAAAGTAGGTGCGTTGTCATTCGAATCTTTTACTGTTATCATACAAGTTGATGTACTCATCAATCCAAAAAACTGACCATCCATGTCTTGTACTTTCATTACCAGTGAGTACTTATCTACAGTCTGAAAATGAAGCAAACATTTGATTAGTTTTGAAAACATATGCTTTGACTTACAAATGAAACCTCAATTGTACACTCTTCTGCTTGTGCATACCCATGCTTTTATTGGATTCCATATTTGTATACACTTTAAGAATCTGGTACAGAGGGAGAAGCTGAAAAACTAAACAGAGGTTAAATTACAAAAAGCTATACTTATAATTTAGACTTATAGGTAGGTATAAGTAATAAGCAGGTTGATTGGAAAAAGTTTTATGGGAGTCGTAGGGGGAGCACAAAATAAGAACATCTGAGTTTTAGAAAGAAGTTTCTTAAAGATTTAGCATCATCTGCAGTAAATTGAGCTGAAAGTCAAAGATACTGTCTAAGGCAGGTGATTCAAATCTGAGGCAGTTGCCATGAGGACAGAGAGAAAGGGTGACAGGCAAGTTCCTTGGGAGTTATCCTTTAGTAGGATGTGATGGTAGATTCTACACAAAATTTAAGAGGAAAGAAGAGTTGAGAAAGATGCTCAGCCGTCCTACTCAGACAGGCAGATGGTGTGTATCATCAACCATTGTAGCAAATGCAAGAGAGCCTGTTCTCCGCAGAAGTGAACACTAGCAAGGTTAGCAAGGAGGGCCAAAAGGAATGAGCCGTGTTTGGCATATACTGGATTTTATGCGTCTATGGGAAATCTAAGGAGAAAGGTTCAGAAGGCACTTGGATGTATGGCTCCATACTTAACGGGAGAGTTCACAGCCAGTAATACCAATCTGGGGGTCATAAGTATGTAGACGGTGGTTGAAATTATAGCAGGAATCAGATTATCTAGGAGAGGTTAAAGGATGAGAAGAGCTGAGGATATAAGGAACAGCAGCATTTCAAGCATGAGGGAAGTAAGAAGACTTAAGCTATGCACACTAAAAAGGAAAGATCAGAGAAACAGAAAAAGAACCAGGAGAAACAAGAGTTTTATTAAGTGCCAACAATAGACAGGGGCTTCAGGCAACAAGTGGATGTGTCCATTAGGAGGTCACCACTGACTTCAGTGAAGAGAGTTCTTGCAAATGGTGTGGTGGTGATGAAATGAACTCATTACTTTATGTCACAATTACCTCTTCTGCCTTTCTCTTCGGTCTTACTACCCATTAGTACTCTTTCTGTTTTGTTTTGTTTCCACTTTTCTACTTTTCCCCATTCTCAATTTCCTGCTATCTCTTCCTCCATTTTCTTATCCCCCTTCCACATTGGAAACCAACATTCCCACCCTGAAATGTTCCTCCTTTAGGCCCCATTGTCTGATACCCTGCTTTTCCTTTCTCTAAATGCACTGGATTTTTTTATTTGTTTGTTTTTATCTCCCTCATTCATTTCTTTGTTTTCTGTGTTGTTCCCATAACACACTTTGCGGTTGTTCCCCAAAAAATCCTGCTGACTTTTTTTGATCAGGAAAACAGATGGGTTTTGACCACAAATCAGTACCTTACAAGCTGTGTACCCCCGAATTACTGAATTTTTCTGAAGCCTCATTTCTCGATCTATGTGTAAAAAATGAGGGAAAATGCTCATTTTTGCTTGATTACTACATAGACTCTACCTATCCTACCTATACAAAAACACATTCACATTGCCCCTTCAAACTTACCCATTTGTTACTACCGTTCTGTGCCTTCTCACATAGTATGTCCTGACCACCCAAAAAAATAAAAATAATGACAAATAGAACCTTTATACTATTTTTGATTTCTTTTCATGGGTTCTCACTATCCCTTTCCTTTTTCTTTGGCATCAAATTCCACTGATTTCTTCTGTACATTATCTCTCCACGTCATACTGATCCCTCTATTTGTGTTAATCAAATGGAAACCACTGAAGTGTTGTAATCGAGCTCTTTAGTGCACATGAAATCGATTAATCTGCCTCAGTCAATAATTTAGGGCTCTCAGTTAAACACTGGCTGACAAAATAGACAGAGCAACAATAACAAAAATCAGAAGATTCAGTGCAGTAATTTGATTCAGGTAAATCACTCTTTTGTCACGTTGGTCCTCTATAGATTGGACAGAACACTTATCTAGTCAAACAAGGAAATTCTAAGGACCATATAATTATGTATCAAGAATTTGAACATAAAGTGCTACATACTTGACAATATGCTAGCTCTCTCATCCAAACAGTGTGACAAGTTTCATAATAATCCATCAACCTTATATCAACTAATCTGTTCCTCCTAAAAAGCACGTTATCAACAATAACTGGATAGGGATCAGTCTATGATCTAAACTCAGGAAACAAGCAAAATTAATTGTCCTACATGAGAACTGAAGCCTTTACTGAGCTGGAACCTTTACTAGCCACACACAAGACTAGAATAATAGTTAACAATAGCAACTTTCATTAGAAATCTATTTTGTTCCTAACTCCTTCTAAGCACCAACGGATCTGCATTAATCCTTTGGCTTCTCTTACCCAAGGAAATACAAGTAATATTTAAAAACATAAAACAGGTAGCAAGATCAGAAATTCTTATTGTCTTACACCTAAATAAACTAAAATAGAAAGACCTAAGATGACGGGAGAGCAAACTGCAGTAAGTGGGGTAGGGATCTCAGCCCCCAGTAACATGAGGCTCCTCAGAGTGGAAAGCTACCTCTCTGTCCAAATAAGGAGCGGCCACAGTGATGACACCCGTGCTGGGATGCACAGCGAAGATCCCCGGGGACCCTGGGCTCTGCTCCAAAATGCTATACTTCAGGCGTGTATGCATCGTGTCCGGTTCATCTCTGTCTGTGGCACAAACCACTCCCACTGTGGTACCTACATGATGGGAAAGAAAAAAAAAAAGAGTCTTTAATTTCCAGAACTGCAAAATATGTTTCAGAGTATTTACACTTGTCAAATTTTAACAATGACAGTGGCAATCTAATTTTAGGTGTGTTTCTTATCAGAGCTATTCCATCTTTAGGTAGGACCAATGAAAATGACTTCAAATTTATAACGTAAAACACGATGGTGCTGGGAATCAAGGTACGCTTTTCCTTTGTTCACCATGAAAATGTTTGATAGTAAGTTACTAAAAACTTATTTAAATGGCAATCAAGAATATTTTCAACATGGGGCGCCTGGTGGCTCAGTTGGTTAAGTGTCTGCCTTGGGCTCAGGTCATGACCTCAGGGTCCTGAGATTGAGCCCCACATGGGCTCCCTGCTCAGTGGGGAGCCTGCTTCTCCCTCTCCCTCTGCCCCCTGTCCCTGCTCCCCCTCCCCACTCATGCCCTCTCTCTCTCAAATAAATAAATAAAATCTTTTTTAAAAAAAGAATAATTTCAACATGTATTTCCACACACTTCAATAACAAACTTAGCTGGAGAGAGAAATCGTGTTTCCTAATTAAATCAAATTTTTAAATTTAATTTCTGATTAATGGATAAATCAAGACTGACTTGGGGTATAACTGTATAAATGGTCAGGTTGACGTTTCATGGTCTAATCTCCATTCTCTGATGTTTCTTACTAGTCTCTGACGTGTCTCATTCTCTTTTACCCACTTAGCATCAACGCCCCACTACCCTCAGCCCCACCTAATCTGCAGGAAGGGATTTCATACTATTCACCCTTCAGAAGGAATTTAAGTCAACTGTATCTACAACTGGAGCTATTAATACTTGTCATCTGGATGGAATGTAAGAATATTGCTCTGGTAAAGGATTACAGCTCTCAAAGCGTACAAATAGGTGGTATTGTATAATGTCAAGGACAGCATTCCAGTGCCCATGAAAACATAATGCATACATCTACTTTGCCTAAGGCCTGTATAAAAGGCTGATTTGAGGAACAACACATGGACATATACAGTCACACATATATACATACTCACACACATACACAGATTTGTTGAAATACTATATTTGAAAGAAATAAAAGCAAATTAATTCAAGAAAATGTTAGTTTTAAATAATTTTTTCACTAAAATGTCTTTAAAATTTGTATATACGTGTGTAAATAAATAAATACATATATACACATACATATATAACATTGTAGAGAATGTCCAATTACTTATTTATAAGTAATAACAAAGTTTTTGCAGTGGATCCATATGAAGACATGAAGTAATCATTTTATGATAAGAAAACAAATGCTATTCATCTATGTTTGCACAGAAAAAGAGTTTCTAATCTTTGTAAGGCAGAATATTTTCTTCCTGCAATTTTACTGACAGGACACAAACACTATTTTAATTCTCTGGATAAGAACTACTTTACTTATCACAAAAATTCTTCCTAAAATATTGACTTCAAAAGCCCTTTTCATGAGTGCTATACTTAAATATTAGCTGAGCACCCTTCGTCCAAACCTCTGTGTGTGAGTTAAGGCGAACTCAAGGAACACCTAATAGTTCAGAGTATCACAGCCCAAACTGGTCTGAACCTTCTTGTGTGAGATGTTTCAAGTGCCTTAGGCTAATTTGGGCATCAAAATATTTGCCCTTGATTCTTGTCTGTCACTATCATAGAGAACAGAATCCTCAAGAAAGACTTTGAAACCAACAATCTCTCTTTGAGAAAAAGAAAATTGTACCAGAGTCATAGTCACTGTGAAGCTAAAAATATTATAGGTCATCTAATGCAATTAACTCCTTTTACAGGTCAGGGAACTCAAAGGGACTTCTACCATTTCCCAGAGTGAATTAATAACAGACCCCCAGTCAAAAACTAGGTTCCTTAAACTCCAAACCAACAATTTTTATTTTTTTAATTGTACCATATGAGTAATAAAGAGGTTAACATCTATGACATCAAATTATCAAAGTAAAATATAAAGGGGAATAGCAACTATAAAAATCTAGTGAAGATCTAAGTAAGTACTTGAAACTTTAATGGGCAAGTTAGCAAAGTCATCCTTTATGAATGAGTCCACATTCTTTCAACTTTATTGTGAATGGTTATTTTCCATATTGTAAGTTTCAGGAGACATCATAATGCCACCTTTGAAGGGCCAACTAACCTGAACACTTTGGTTTTCCATGATCTGAATGAGTGTTTAGCACATGTGATGTGTCTCTAAAGTTACCCGTGTATTCATTCTACATTAGAAGTAGTAAAGTAGTAGTTTTAAGAAAGGAGATAATATAAAGAAGAGCTTTAAATAATTGTGTTTTCAGTAGATGTCACTTAACTCCTCCCTAAATAAAACCTAATAAAAATATAAGTATTAGTTTTAATTTTATTGTAATTCTATTCTGTATGTCCTCTCTTGGAGGTGAGAATAATGATAAACCCACAAAATGGTAAACTGAAATAAAGTATATAAACTAAACATGATTCAAAGCCTGAATAATGATTATTCGCTTTTATAATTAATTGGTATTGTGTTGACGACACCAGACTCCTGTAATATCCTATAGGTTACGCTCTGTTTGGATATGATAGGATTAAATGTATTCTGGTAAATAGATACTGGTTCGATATCTTCCCAGAATAATCTGGTCTTGGGTATAAAAAAAACCCAGTGTCTCAAAAAATGTAGACAAACATATATAACATAATACATTTTACTTTTAAAAGTTACACAAGACAAAAAAGGCAAAACTGAACTATTGGGACTTCATCAAGATAAGCTTTTGCACAGCAAAGGAAACAGTCAACAAAACCAAAAGACAACCAACGGAATGGAAGACGACATTTGCAAGTATCTTATCAGATAAAGGGCTAGTATCCAAGATGCATAAAGAAGTTATCAAACTCAACACCCAAAAAACAAATAATCCAGTCAAGAAATGGGCAGAAGACACGAACAGACATTTCTCCAAAGAAGACATACAAATGGCCAACACAGACACATAAAAAAGTACTCAATAGCACCCAGCATCAGGGAAATACAAATCAAAACCACAAGGAGATACCGCCTCACACACCAGTCGGCATTAACAAGTCAGGAAATGCAAGACATTAACAATCCTAACATTAACAAGTCAGGAAATGACAGACGTTGGCGAGGATGCAGAGAAAGGGGAGCCCTCCTACACTGTTGGTGGGAATGCCAGCTGGTGCATCCACTCTGGAAAACAGTATGTAAGTTCCTCAAAAACTTGAAAATAGAGCTACCCTATGACCCAGCAACTGAACTACTAGTTATTTACCCCAAAGACATTAATGTAGTGATCTGAAGGGGCACCTGCACCCCAATGTTTATAGCAGCAGTGTCCACAATAGCCAAACCATGGAAAGAGCCCAGATGTCCATCAACAGACAAATGGATAAAGAAGATGTGGTATATGTATACAATGGAATATTACTCAGCCATGAGAAAAAATGAAATCTTGCCATTTGTAATGACGTGAATGGAACTAAAGGGTATTATGCTAAGCAAAATAAGTCAATTCGAGAAAGACAATTATCATATGATGTCACTCATATGTGGAATTTAAGAAACAAAACAGAAGATCATAGGGAAAGAACAGAAAAAATAAAACAAGCTGAAAACAGAGAGGGAGACAAACCATAAGAGACTCTTAATCATAGGAAACAAACTGAGGGTTGCTGGAGGAGAGGGGAGTGAGGGGGTGGGGGAACTGGGTGATGTACATTAAAAAGATATGTGATATAATGAGCACTGGGTATTATATAAGATTTATGAATCACTGACCCCCACCTCCAAAACTAGTAATACATTACATTTAATTAACTGAATTTAAAATTAAAAAATAAATAAATAAATAAAAGTTCCCTTACCATAAAATATGGAAGGAAAAGGCTTTTGTGAGTCTAATAAGGATAGATTTAACTAAATGGAAGTCCTGAACTTCTTTACCTCAAAAAAGTAGCTTTGATAAAACTAAAAAGCAACAATACACTGGGAGAATATTTGCAATGTCACAAAGGTTAATATCCTTAACACGTAAAGAGCATTTTTAGCTAGATTTAAAAAACAATTGAGAGCAAGATAAACATCAAGGAAAGTAAGAGCAAAGGGAATGAACATACATCTCCTAGAAGAAAAAATACAAATGGCAAAAGAAAGCACATACAAAACAGTTCAATTAAAAAAATTATCTTACCAACTCGGCTACTTTCTGGAACTTCAAAATTATAAATAGCTTCTGTGAAAATGGGGTGGTTGTCATTTTCATCCTCCACTCTGATGGGCAGTGGAAGAGGTAAGTCTGCTGAATACCCATCCGCAGTCGAGGCATAGGCAATCAACTGGAAAACAAGAAAAAGCAGGACCGATAGTCTATTAACATAAGGTTCTAGCAAGAGAGGACACTGTGATTTACCTGCTACCTTCTTTGTAAATCTTTTTGGTAATTAAACACTTAAATTCTATTCAATTCTTTTTTTAATCATCAAAGCATCAAATGGAAAAGCACTTTCAGTGCAGTAAGAGGGATCCAGTGTTTCAGAGAAATGGCTGCACTTCAAATAAAACTCCAGAGTACGGTCATGTCAGAGACAACTCTGTTGATTAGACTCAGATTATAGTTCTTACTCTCTCCGTAATCAGAGAGCTATATTGGGGAGAACAATTAAACTCACTGCAATGGGAAAGATCCCTAGTGCATCATCTAAAGAAAGCCATGATTCTCAATCTTGCAACTAACAAGATTTTTATTGTTTTACCTCATAGATCACATATTTGTAAGAGATTTTGTAACAAAACACACTTACTAGTTTCTTGCCAATTAATCAAAGGGCAATGTAATGTCAAATAGAATGTATTTCCTTTTTTATATTTAAATTAAATCAGCCAACATATAGTATTTCTATTCAGCATGCGATTACAACACCAAGTTGAAAATTTTCTAACGAAAAGCGAAGAAATGTCATGTGGTGAACATCAGTTACGTTTGCTTACCAGCATCTCTTCCTTCTTTTAGAAAGAGAATCCCTCTTTCTTATGGAGAAATATCCCCCCCTGCACCGTAGCGATGACCACATGACCCCACAGATTTTACCATATTACACTGAAAATTTTCTGAGTTATTCTTCATTGACTATAAGCTCATTCATATCAGAAGACTGACTTATTGACTTTGTTTGGGTTTGGTCTCCCACTTTTGCTTCCTTACCTAATTCTCAGACATGGTCAGAGTATCACATAAGTGGAAGGAAGAACAAAAAAAAATTGTTTTTAATAAATAAACAACACAGAGCAGAAGAGGGTTCCAATCAATGGTGGCCATGTCCGGGAGAGAGGAAAATATAGCAGGACCAGAGAGAGAAAATATCTCATAAACAAAACCAACCCCTGGAAATGTACCGGAATTTACATCCAAATACAACTAAACCTCTTTGTTTCATTTTAGGCTTACCTAACAGAAGGTAAGATAAAGAGCAGATCAAATATTCCAAAATATTGCACTACCTATTTCCTTTGACTCTGAGAGAGAATGCAAGAAGACAGGAAAGAGTACATGGAGTATCAGAAGAAAAAGTTAAATCATTTAAAATCATGTATATCAATAAAACTCCTACATCAAAAACGTCATATTCTTCACGATCCACAGCCCGGGTACAATACAGATTTCCAGTGTCTTTTTCTATGAAAAACAAATTTAAAGGTTCTTGGTCAACTCCACGCCCACTTATTGAGTAGAAGATGGTATAGTTCTGTGCTGCATCGGACTGAACCTAAGAGGGAAAAACCATATTTGTAAACATTTTAAATTAAAATCTGTTAAAATGCTATTTTTTAAAATGTACCTTATGCATTTCTATTTTTTAATATTAAAGAGACTTTAATAAAATAATAATCACATTTATCACTTCATTGGCACACAAAACAATAAGGAGCATCTAGCGAAAGATTTTTTCAAACTTCTCAGATTTAATGAAAATAATGTTCAACATAAAGAGTAACCAAAAAAATGTAATTAAAAACAATAAACCATAATTTTCCATCTAGAGATTTGGCAAAGATAGAAAAGAACAACAGTACCCACTGTTAGCAGGAGCCAGGCCATCAGGGACTCTCACACACTGGTGAAGGGAACGCTAATGTGAGTATTTCTTAGGGAGGGGAACCAGCAAAAACTAGAGGAGTGACATATGAGAATAAACAGGGAAGACTTTTCCTGGCAGAGGAAACACAAAGTACAAAGGGACCGGGGTTAGGGTTGTGCCCGGAGTGTTCAAGGAGCAGTAAAGAGGCCACTGTGGTTAGAGCAGAGAAAGCTAGCAGGTAAGAAACATAAGTGATTCCAAAGGTGTTGACTTTTCCTTGTAGTCAGGTGGGAACCTATTAGAAAGTTTAGACAAGACTAATATATGTAATTTATATTTTAAAAAGGTAATACTTGGTGTTTTGTTAAGACTAAACGTGGGTGAGTAGGTAAGCAAAGAAGCAGGAAGACCATTTAGTTACTGCAAGAATTCATGATAGCAGTACGGGTGGTGAGAAATGCTTAGATTCTGGGTATAATTTGCAGGTATGGCCAACAGGATTTGCTGATCGGCTGGATGTGTGGTGTGAAGATGACACCATTGTCAGAGGGTGCTAATATCCCCTAATATCTATTCTGCCCATGTTCCTTTGTGTTGGAATTTATAGCTGAGTGCAAGATTGCCCAAGAGAAACACATTTCTCAGGCTCCCTTACAATTAGGTATGGCCACATGAAAAGATCGGGACAATGGGAGATGAGCAAAAGTAACATGAGCCCTAGACTGTGTCTACCTCTGTCTTCATTCCTAGGCTCAAAATCTACATGAGAGCCAAGGTTTGGCTAAATTTATTTCTAGGGTCGTACTTAGAGCAGCACCTTCCGTGGGACACAGTAGGTGCTCAATACTCGCTGCTAAATGAACGAGTAAGCTCATAAAGATCATTTAATGGCTGTAGTCTTTTTCATATTATTATTAGTTTTTTAGTGATTTTCTCATTTTACTCATTTTGCTTATACTTCATGACTATCTTCAATCAAACCTGTTTCTTTTTAAATGTCTGAAGAGTTATGAAACCTGAACAAAACAGAGACCGAGAATTAAAACACTCCCAATCAGAAAGAATGTAAAACTTACCTGTTGAAGAAACAAAGGGAACGGGCCCAGTGAATTCTCTTGCATTGAGCAGGGAATAGGAGCCCATCTCCTCTTGGAACGCCTGAGGACGGGTTCTTTAGTATCTCTTTTCCTCAGTACCTGAATTTACAGAAAGAAAATTAAATAAATAAAAGTATCACAGCCAACTTTGTTGCAAAGGAGTGGACAGTCCATCAACCTCATGAGCGAAAGGCCAGATGATAAGATCTTTTTGCGTTAGATGGGGAATAAAGAATGCATCCAGAGTTTAAAGTTTCATAAACGGAAGAACTTCATTTTGTATACCTTTCTAACACTGACCATACTTTCAGGTTAGGAAAATCATCAGTGCACTCTTAGTTCTTCCTCTTCTCTCCCACATAGAGATAGCCAACATGTCCTCTTTATAACAACTCTAAAGACAGCCTGTTCTTTCTGCTAAAACCTCACACTCTCAGGAGAACCAGAGCAAGAAAAGGCTCATTCTTCATTGCCTTAACACTCTCAGCAGCCCTCTCCAAAATGGCAGCTCTAACTGTAGGTGATTATTTAAATTTAAATTGATTGTAATTAAATAAAATATAAAGTGCCATCCTTTGGTTGCACTAGCCACGAGCCAACTGCTCATTAACCATTAATATTCAGCTACCATATGAGGCAGTGCAGATGATAGAACATTTCCATCATCACAAAAAGTTCCACTGGGCTTTTGAGTGGTTTCCATCCCATCTCATGGTGTTGCAGGGAAGCTATTTTATTTCCAGACAATTAATTAATAATTTTATTGAACATGTATTAACGTGAAAAATAGTTATTTAATTTTATCATTAATTCACTTAACATGAATTCACTGTAACCCAGTCTAAACCTTTGAACATTTTTGTGACGACCTTCACAAATGGCATTCCTCATGATGTGGAATCCAGAAGTGCAGCGAATGACAGCCAATACCATGTCATGTATCCTTTTATCCATTCTTGCACACACTTCAGGATCCCCATCCTATTTTAACATCAGAGTCACTGTGACACTTGAAATCAACCTCTTATTCACTGGAAACCACTGTTCTTAACATTAATTTAACATACACCTACTGACTACAAGATAGGTATTACTGAGGTTATAAGCACAAAAGGAATCAATTTGTGCCCTCAAGCAATTACAGATAAATTGTTTGCACAAATTAAAAAAAAATTCCAAATGCTTATAATAGAGGGGTAACAAACTGACATGGACACACAAAAGCAATTAGTTGGACTTTAGAGGTGGAGGAAGGCTTCCCAGAAGAGGTGCCATTTAGATTTAACAAAGAAAAACCCAAAGCCAATGTTTAGCCAGTGTTGGTGGGGGAGAAGGGGAAGAGAGAAAGGGAGGGAAAGCAAACTGAAGGAGGGAGTAAAGAAGAGGATAAAAACCGATTTATCCTTTTGTCCTCTTTGCAATTTTTTAAATTTTTTAAAAGTTTTTAAAAGATTTTATTTGTTTATTTGATAGAGAGAGAGCACAAGCAGGGGGAGTGGAAGAGGGAGAAGAGGCTCCCCGCTAAGCAGAGAGCCATGCATGGGGCTTGATCCCAGGGTCCTGTAATCGTGACCTGAGCCAAAGGCAGACGCTTAACCGACTGAGCCACCCAGGCACCCCCACTTTGCAATTTTTAATGAAAGTATTTAAATGAAAAGAAAAGCATGCCTGACAATATCAATGTATTTTGAATACCTTCTTCTCATGTTCCAGGAGCACCTTAATCTCTTTCTGTGTCTGTGTCTTGGTGTCAGAAAGCCATATGGTGAATGATCTTTTCTCATCGGACAACACCACAGTGCTGGCTGTGTAGACTGAGCCGTCATCTAGAACTCTGAAATCAGGGTCACGGGACTGGATGAGGTCTGCAGACCTGAGGCAGTCTTTCAAATTAACTACAAGCAAAAGTTTCCAAGTTGCAAAGTAGAAACACATGCAAAAAGAAAAAAACAAATATTGAAACAATGTATACACCTTCTTCAAAATCATGAAATGAAATAAATCAATCACTTTGCATTTACCAAATATCTTTAGTTTCTTCCTAAAAAAAAATTGTTTTTCAGTTAAAAAATAATTCTTGATTGTACACATGTATTAAGTAAGGTGTTTTTAAACTTTCATATGCTTCCAGAGGCTTCTGAAAATGATCTTCCTATCAAAGAGGCGTGTGTGCTGCAATCATGACAAAGCTGAGCTACACGCCCCCACACACAGCTGAATAAACAAACAGAAAAGTTTTCCTTAGCACTTCTGAGTCTTTTAAGATTCAGCCAGAAGTTATACACATGAGCCCAAACAGCAACAGAAGGTACGAATTTAGCAAATAGTCAAATAAGAAAAGTCTATCTTTGAAATCTTCCCACTGGCACTCCTGTTACCGCGTCCCACCAACCACCAGCTCCCCTCATGCCCACAGTTCTGTGTTCCTAGTCCTAGCTTTCCAGGGCTCCTCACTGAAACTCTGCATGTGGCTCTTCTCTCCCTGGGAGTTTTCCTCCTGGGAGTAAAAAGTAATGAACTATACATATCAACAGAAGTGGTTTGAAACTTACATCAAAAGTATCGAATTCATCTCATTCTTCAACTATCTGTTTTAACAACACCCAAACAGATATAGGAATGTGCACTTAAGTAATATATTAATGCACACTTAAGTAATCCTCTCAAAGGATTACCGTTACCCGTGTAAAACCTCGTCACTTTAATCCAAATCTGTCACAGATGGAAACACTGAATTAAAAAGAAGTGAACATCTTTAGGAACGAGGACATATTTCTCTCATCTTTACATTTTTAGCATAATGATAACTTCTCATCTATCCCCCAAAGGAACACCCCTCTCTTTTACATCTTGTTTTTTCTTCCTTCCCGAAGGAATTAAAGTGGCATTTGTTTAATAAAAACTAAAAGAGGCACTTAACCAGAAATGGGACATTTTGCTGAAAAAGTAAATTTGGGATGTCTGGGACAAGCTATATCTCTTTAAACAAAACAAAACATGATTCTTTCATCTTGTATTCCCTATATCACATGAAAAGTCCATCTGGCCAGAGCTTCCCAGCTCCTGGGGAAGTTTATAAAGTTCCCCAATTTCTCCATGTGAAAATGGCTGATTAAGTCCAGCCATCTTGTGCTGTTCCTCAATGCAGCTCTAGCATTGATTTAAAAAACTGCTCTGATTTTCTCAGCCACTTATCCATACTTCTCTAATGCTTAGAATACTAAGGTAATAAAAGGGTTACATTCTACATGTAACTTTTTTTTAAGATTGTATTTATTTATTTATTTATTGAGAGAGAGAGAGAGAAAGGGCGAACCTGTGAGTGGAGGGAGGGACAGAGAGAGAGAGGGAAAGAGGGAATCTCAAGCAGGCTCCACTCCCAGTGCAGAGACCCACGTGGGGCTGGATCTCAGGACCCTGATATTATGACCTGCACTGAAATCAAGAGTTAGATGCACGGGGCGCCTGGGTGGCACAGCGGTTAAGCGTCTGCCTTCGGCTCAGGGCGTGATCCCGGCGTTATGGGATCGAGCCCCACATCAGGCTCTTTCACTATGAGCCTGCTTCTTCCTCTCCCACTCCCCCTGCTTGTGTTCCCTCTCTCGCTGGCTGTTTCTATCTCTGTCAAATAAATAAATAAAATCTTTAAAAAAAAAAAAAAGAGTTAGATGCTTAACCAACTGAGCCCCCTACACATAACTCTTAACAAACTGTGCCCCCTACACATAATTCTTCATGTAATCTTTAAACTGTTAAAACATAAATAAATACAAAAATGGGGATTAGAACATTTGCATTGGAATCAACCACAGAATTCAATGGAGTTATAAAGAGCAATCTATATTTAAAACTATCTTGAATTGTATCTAAGTATAAATAGATTAAGGCTAATTCCAAAAGGCAAAGATGGAATAATATGCTCTTTTTAGCATAAGTAAACTAAATTGCTGTTTTAAAGACACTTGTTTTGTGGGGCGCCTGGGTGGCACAGCGGTTAAGCGTCTGCCTTCGGGCTTGGGGCGTGATCCCGGCGTTCTGGGATCGAGCCCCACATCAGGCTCCTCTGCTATGAGCCTGCTTCTTCCTCTCCCACTCCCCCTGCTTGTGTTCCCTCTCTCGCTGGCTGTCTCTATCTCTGTCGAATAAATAAATAAAATCTTTAAAAAAAACAAAATAAAATAAAGACACTTGTTTTGAAATTTCTCACCTCTGCCAACTATTTTGTCTGCCTCTAGTTTGGAAGGTATATTAAATGTCACCTTTTCGCAGGCTTCACAAGCAAAACTGAAGACCTAGAATTAAAAAAAAAAAAAAGAAAAGAAAAAGTGTTACATTAATACAGTATAGAATAAAGAACAAAGTTTCAGATAAACAATAAAAATAAATCCTTTAATCTGCTGTATAGCATAATGCCTATACGTAACAATACCACATTATATACTTAAAATTTTTGTTAAAATAATACAAATTAAATAAAGAGGGTGNGAAAAGAAAAAGGGTTACATTAATACAGTATAGAATAAAGAACAAAGTTTCAGATAAACAATAAAAATAAATCCTTTAATCTGCTGTATAGCATAATGCCTATACGTAACAATACCACATTATATACTTAAAATTTTTGTTAAAATAATACAAATTAAATAAAGAGGGTGAGAGGAAATTTTTAGAGATAATGGATACATTTATGTCATAGATTGTTTTGGTGATTTCACAGATGTATACTTATCTCCAAATTCATCAAGTCATATATGTTAAATATGTATAGCTTCTTGTATGTCAATCTTACTTCAATAAAGTGGTTTTTAAAAAAAGAATAAAAAACAAAACTATATGATTATCTCAATAGGTGCAAGTAATTGACAAAATCCAACCTCTATTTACAATTAAAAGCCGTCAACAAACTAGGAATAGAAAGGAACTTGCTCAACATGATAAAGGACGTCTCTGGAAAACTTAAAACCACCATCATACTTAATGAAGAAAGACTGAATGCTTTCCTTTGACATCAGCAACAAGACAATGATGCCCTCTCTCTCCACTTCTATTCAACATTATACAGGAGCTTCTAGACAGGGCAATTGCACATGCACACACACACACACACACACACACACAAATTAAAGGCCTCTAGACTGAAAAGGAAGGAGTAAAAAGTCTCTATTTGCAGATGATGTGATCTTGTACATAGAATATCCAAAGGAATAAAAATAATAAGTGAGTTCAGCAAGGCTGCAAGATACAAGATCAACGTACAAAAGCCGATTGTATTCCTATCTACTAGCAATAAAGAATCTGAAAATAAAAGCAAGCAACTACTTCCATTCACAATAGATGTTCCATCTTCATGGATCAGAAGATCAATTTCCAAAGCTCACCAGAGTCAATGCAATCTCTATTGAAATCCCAAAAAACTTTTTTTCAGAACTTAAAAATTAATCTTTGTAGAAATGCAAGGGACCCAAAGACCCAAATAAACTTGAAAAACACCAAAGTTGTAGGACTTACATTTCCCAATTTCAAAATTTACTACAAAGATACAATAATCCACAGAGTGGTGCTGGCATAAGGATAAACATATAGACAAATGGAATAGAACTGAAATTCTATAAATTAGCCTTTACTTTTGTGGTTAGCCAATTTTGGGCAAAGGTTTCAGAAAGTTCAAGGGAAAGAAATCGTCTTTTCACCAAAGGGTGCTGAGACAATTAAATATCCCATTAAAAAATGAATTTGTACCCTTACCTCATACCATATATAAAATTACCTCAAAATGGATCACAGACCTAAAGAACTACATTTAGAGGAAAACTGAAAATAAATCTTTATGATCTTGGATTAGGCAATGATGTCTTATAACACCAGAAGCACAAATGATAAAAGAAAAATTAATAGGACTTCATCAAATTTAAAACTTTTGCTGTTTAAAAGATACCATACCACAGAAAGTGAAATTACAACCTACAGAATGGGAGAAAACATTTTCTAATCAGATAGCAATGAAGGACATATCAAAAAATATTAAAAACTTTTAAAACTCAATAAAAAGACAAACACCGCAAAAAAAAATGGGCAAAGGATTTGAGTGACTGTTATCCAAAGAAGATATACAAGCAGTCAATTAGTGGATGAAAAGATGCCCAACATCACTGGGCACTACAGTCATGCAAACTTAAACCACAATCAGATACCCACTAGGATGGCTGAAGGAAACAAGACAGAAAAATAACAAGAGTTGCCAAAGATGTAGAAAAACTGGAACCCTCATGCATTGCTGGTGGAAACATAAAATGGTGCAGCAAATTTGGAACATAGTTTGGCAGTTTCTTAAAAAGTTAATCATATGCTTAACATATAATCTAGCAATTTCACTCCTACCCCTAAGAAGTGAAAATCTACACCCACACAAAAACTTGCACATGAATATTCACAGCAGCATTACTTTCAATAACGAAATTGGCCATCAACCTCCACACATTGGCGGTGAGAAGCTCTTCCCAATTTACAAAGTCACATAAGTAACTTCAGCAAGACAAAATTGGATAACAACAAAGAAGCATTTCACTTCTGATATAATCAAATGTAAAACAAATTCCTTCACAAAATTAAAAGACTTTAAGTCATGGTGGTAACAAACTATAAATATATATGCACGTACGATATGCACAATCATATCTTACATCAATATGTTACTGCAATATAACTGCAATGTAAGATCTTATTGTTGCTTGAATTAGTTCAGTAAAACAACTCAAAAATAGGGTCAACATTTAATAGTGTTGTTTAATTTAAATATAATAAGCAAAAAAAGTCATTTTCACAGTCATAATCAGATTGCTGTGACAATAAAGCAATAAGTTGTTTACTCTTAAAAATAATTCAACCATATTATGTATGCTCAGGTGAATATTGTCCCTCAGAATACAGTTGTCACCATGGGTGAAAAATGGTTTTATTTAATAATGCACCTATTGGTCCAACTATGTTTGAACTCTATCAAAAGAAAGTCATGTTCAATATATTTTAATCACAAATCTTTAAAAAATATTTGAAGTTAAATATGAAGTATTTAAATCAAACAGAACATACTAGAATAAATGTGTATGTACCTATCCAGATTTTTAAATTAATTTTGTAATTTTTGCTTTTTTTTTTTTTTGAAGTTTATTTTTTTTAGTAACCTCTACATCCAACAGGGGGCTTGAACTCATGACCCCGAGATCAAGAGTTTCATGCTCTTCCAACAGAGCCAGCCAGGTTCCCCATTGCTTCATTTTTTTAAATTAAAATTTACACATATGGCTTTGCTCTACTCCATTTCCATTTCTCTTCTTCAAGGAAGGGTTTTTTCTAAGTTGGCATTTAAACTTCCTCTGCAGGTTTTTGTACTTTTATTATGTATGTATGTGCCTGTAGAATATAAACTGACATTGTGTCTTTATGCATCCTTTTGCAACTTGTATTTTTCACTCAAAATATATTTAAGCTTTTTCTATAACTACACAGGTTTATTTTTGCTCATTCCCCTATGATAGTCATTTAGACTGTATTCTTGTTTTCCATTTTCTCTATTACAAATGACACTGTAATAAACAGCTTTGCAGGTGCAGAATATTAGGACAGAAATATATTACTCCAATTTGATTAACTATTACCAAGTTGCTGTCCAAAATACTAACATCAATTTATATTAATGTTGCCAGAATATTTGATTCCTCTGTTTCTCGTATCCTCTACTACAATTGGCTTTTCCAATTTTTGCCAATTCTATAACTGTCACTTTAATGTGCATTTCCTTAATTTCTAGTGAGATTAAGTATCGTTTCTTGTGTTAAGTTGCCATTTACCTTCTGTAAATTATCCATTCCTCTCATTTAATCATTTCATGTATTGTCTTTTTTTAAATTATATTTTACTTGTAGGCTTATGTAGGTTGCTTTTGTACTCTTTTAGTGGTATCTTTCTGATAAACGGTGCTTCAGTTTTAAAGTAGTCAAATTTATTAAGCATTTCCTTTAGTTTTCTTTTTAAAAGATTTTGTTTATTTATTTGAGAGAGAGCTCATGAGAGGGGTAGAAGGAGAGAATCTTCAAGCAGACACCCCCCCCTCCTGCCCCACTGAGTGTAGAGCCCAACTGGGGGCTTGTTCTCACAATTGATGAGATCACGATCTGAGCTGAAACCAAGAATTGGACGTTCAACCAAATGAGCCACCCAGGGACCCCTCCTTTAATTTTTTTAAGTAGTCAATTTCATTAAACATTTCTTCTAGCTTATACTTTGTGTATTAATATCTCCCTCTCTACCCTGTCATAAACATATTATCTGGTATTTTCTTATAAAACTTTCAAAGTTACTTCCAATGTTTTAATCTTTTACTCATACGGAATGTATTTTGTGTGTGATTCACGGAAGATATCTAATCTTATCCTTTGCCATATGGATAGACAACCATGTAGAACCATCACTGAGCTACTCTTCCCTTCTTAACTCACAGTGATAATGCTGCATACATCATATGCCTGGACCCCAAATACAGAATCTATTTCTGAGCCCTCTGCATTATTTCATCAGTATATGTGTTTATCTCTACACCAACACTATATAGTTTTAATTAATATAGCTCTATTATAAATTGTAGTACTTGTTATGGTGGCCCCAATCCCTATCATCTTCCTTTAAATTATGTTTGCTGGGGTGCCTGGGTGGTTCACTCAGTTAAGTGTGTGCCTTCGGCTCAGGTCATGATCCCAGGGTCCTGGGATCAAGCCCCACTTGGGCTCCCAGCTCAGTGGAATGCCTGCTTCTCCCTCTCCCAGTCCCCTTGCTTGGGTTTCCTCTCTTGCTGTCTCTCTCTATTAAATAAATTAATAAAATCTTTATAAATAAATAAATAAATAAATAAAGTTTGCTTTGTTCACCTCCTATTCTTTCAGAAATTCTTATGGTCAGCTGACCAATTCCATGAAAAATCTTTCTGCTTTTTATCCAGGAAACTTGCTGACTTTTACTAGTTCTAGTAGTTTGTAAAGATAGTGTAGGATCTCCCTGGTAGCTAATCCTCTAGCTGGCAAAATGGCAATCAGATTTCTTTCTTTAAATCCTTAACCTCTTTCATTATTGTTATTACATATTTTATCTGATGCATGTGCTTGTTAAGACCTCCAGTAGAATGCTGCATTGGAACAGCTATAGTGACCACTGTGGATTTGTTTCTAAACTTTAAAGAAAATGCTTTTTGTACAGTATGGTGACTAACATAATATAATAAAAAAAGTTATTATAAAAATAAATGAATAAATAAAGATAATGCTTTTACATTTCACCATTCATTAAGGGTTAGTTTCTTCCCTCCTTCCTTCCTTCCTTCCTTCCTTCCTCCCTCCCTCCCTCCCTCCCTTCCTTCCTTCCTTCCTTCTCTTCCTTCTCTTCCTTCCCTTTCTTCTCTTTTCCATTCTTTCTTTCTGTCTTTTTTCATTCATTTATTTTTGTTAGGTATGCTTCAGTATGTTATGCACTGGGCTCTGTGCTGGGCATGAAGCTTGCTTA
The DNA here is from genome assembly GCF_002007445.2 of Ailuropoda melanoleuca. NCBI lineage: Eukaryota > Metazoa > Chordata > Mammalia > Carnivora > Ursidae > Ailuropoda > Ailuropoda melanoleuca. The sequence goes on along the minus strand of NW_023234215.1, from coordinate 919,784 downwards.
GGATTCTCTGTCTCTCTCTCTCTCTCTGTCCCTCCCCCCACTCATGCAAGCACATGTACCCATGCTCTCTCTCAAAACAAAAAAAATAATAATAGATTTTGTAATATGAAACCATCTTTACATTCCTGAGATAAATCTTACATGGGCATAGCTTTTTAAATATGTTATTGGTTTGGTTTGCTGCCATTTATTTTAGTGTTTCAAATATATGTCTGTAAGTGAGATCTGTCCACTACTCTTCAATATCATACAATCCTTATAAAATGAGTTAAAGACAATTCCACTTTTTTCTGTTCTTTGAGACAATTTATATAGGAGAGAAATTATCTGTTCCATATAATTATGCAAGAATTTACCTACCACAGTTCTGGGCTTGATGGATATATGAAGGTTTCTGTGTGTCAAGACATTTTGACTTCTAATTCAATATCTTTAATGGTTTTAAGTCTATTTAGGTTTTGTAGACCTCCTTGAGCCAGTTGGTAATTTGTATTTTGTAGGGAACTGCTCATTCTGTCTGTTTTCAAATTAACTGAAGTAATACATTAATATTATTATCTGTTTATCTAAAACATCTGTCCTCTCTATGAATATGCCTCTTTTTATTTCTAATATTGCTTTATCTGCACCTTCTCTATTTCTTACTTGCTCAACCATAGCAGGGTTTATGTACACTTTCAAAGAATTGCTTTTAGTTTTGTTGATCCTCTGCACTGCTCATTTCTTTTAATGTCCTTTGTAAGATATAAATACAAAAGGCTTTATATATACATATAACATATATATGTGTATTTTAAAAAATAATAAAATGAACACTAGGGTGCTCACCTTCAAAGTTAAGAAATAAAATATTACTACTATTTTCAAAGTTTTTATATACCTCTCTCCTCAGGTGCATTTTCTTCCTTCCCACAACCCCTAAAACTAATGGATAATTTTTGCGCTAATCATTTACTTCCCTGCCTCTGCTTAATTTTACCTCATGTCTATGTGTCCTTAAAGAAGATACAGGTTTATTTTGCCAATTTTGGCTTTTACATATACGCAGTCTTTGCACAAATTATGTTTGTGAAATTTATCCATGCTGAGCATACAGCAATAGTTCATTCATTTTCATTGTTATATAGTACATCATTAGAAATAATGCACAATTAATTTATTAATATAATTTTTGAAAGGGAACATATTCATATATAGATTTCAGTTATGTCATGCTTCTTGAAAGCATAATTTATTATTCTATTTGTAGAGATTGGCTATATTATTGAAAATAAAATAAAAATGTAAAGGCACCATTAGATTAACAAAGGTGAATTAATGACCTTTAAAGATTATTTTAAAAATAACTTTTGTATAGAAGAATGCCCAATAAAAAAAACAACATCCAAAAATAATATTAAGGTTAATGAATTATGGATTGGCTATTTTAGTTATAAAAGACTTTCTTTGAATGGAAAATCCTCCAGGTCAACTTTAAATATCTGATTTATAAAGCCTAGACCTGTAGGACTTTAAATTAAAATGTAGCAAATTGAGTTTTAGAAAATAACATAAAGTATTGTCCATGTGGTCTGGGAAAAACTAATTACTTTATTTCATTTTACAGTATTATTCAAATTTTATTAATTGTGTGATAGAAAGCTTATCATTACAAATAATTAAATTCTGATAAGAAAATCTAATGCCAAAAGGAGAGTGAAAATGAGAGGGGTTATCTGAAATTGTTTTACTTTTCTCTTGTGTACAGTTTTACTGTGAATACACACATAGGCTTTCTAAAATGGCATCCTTTTTCAACAGAGGGAAAAAAAGCTAAACAATGGAAATTTATGGAAAGTTTGAAAAAGAAAGAGGTTCTTCTTACCTGAGCACAATAGTTATGAAATTTTAAATCTGACATTTCTCCTATAGACACTTGCCTTCTGCAAAATGGAAATACCTTTCAAACTCTTACCAGCTCAAAGGTAAATAAAAAGACTGAACTTTCTGTACTCTCAATACTTAAATCGTGCTAATTAGTTTCTTTCTAGCCAAACTCTTTGTAAGGCAGGAATCCTAGTTAAATGGAAAGCATGATTAACCGCAGAAGGCCACGGATTCCATATATGGAATGCTAACTGCTAAGGGGATTACAGCAGGACCAAAAAATGTGCATAGGTTTACATGTATTTAGTGCTTCAGAAGGTGTTTCAGGATCTAGCTGGATCTCAACACAAACATCAGCAATCTCCTTTTTAAAGGCTAGCGGATAATGCACCCATCAAATGTACACCAAAACTCTGACTTTCTTAGGATCCTGGTTATAAAATAAACTAGTTCTCATTTGTTTGCCTCAGCCTTTTTGTCACTGATGCAAAAATTAATAGAAATTATTGTACTCTTATTTTGAAAAGACGAATATGTCAAATGTAACAACAACAACAAAAAGTCTGCTAAAGGAATCACATTATTCTTGTTAATTAATGCTATAAAATCTGAAAAGATAGAATGCCCATTTGTCAGCATAGGGGCAGGCAGGATTCACATCCTCCAAGGGCAAGCAGTATGTTATGCTAGAAAGGAAAACAGTATTGTAATTCCTTCTGAAGAGTTCTTTTAGCAAAATGAAAGATTCACTGTGCCCAAGAACATACTATTTAAAATATATAATAGATAACAACTCCCAAAGTGGTTTTGGTATGGTGAACAACAGTAAACACATAGTTGAAAGGCGCTGTTATTTGTAATGTGGCAGGACAGCTGAGCAACTGAGCTAATGCAAATTTGTTTTCAATTTTTGTTACATTCAGAGAAGAAACATTTTAAGAGACATTCAGCACTTTCAACAGCAGGGGATGGTCTGATATGTTTACTTTCTAGTCCCCACCCCACCCCTCTGCTCTTTTCTTTTTTTCTTTTTCTTCTCTTTTCTTTGTGTGTTGGGATCATTAGGAATTTATTTTGTGGCAGTAGTTTAGAGTGTACGGAGGACAGAGAGCTCTGAAAAGGATGCAGATGCAGGAGAAGGGTGCAAATGGGAAGGTGACTCAGCTTATGGGACAGCTGAGTGGGAAGGCTAACCTGTTAAAAGTCTCAGTTTTGTGTTAAAGACTGGCTTTGAAAAGCTCTCACTTCAAACAAGGAATTGTTTTTGAGAGATCCATTAAAGTATCTATAAAATGAAAACTGTGTCTCTAAAGTGTTATGCCATTAATACTATACTGGGAAAGTTGAGAGTCCTATGAGGCAAAGGGAAATACAAACAGTAGATGGTCAATAGAGGTCTTCATTTACCCATCAGGGCAGCAACTGAAGGGATGTGTGCACTGGGGATTCTGAATGAAAGAAATTATTCTATGTACACTCTCCAGTACTCAAGTCTCCAGATATCCCATTTAGTCTAAACTTTAGGAAATTCTTTTTTGAAATAATCCTAAACAAGTACGTCAAATACTAGAGCTGACACGATCTCCATTTGGACTAACACGCACTTTCTTGCCTTGCCACACCCCAACACCTGCAGCACCATTCCTGTCACCGCGACAATTGCTTGAATTTCACACCCTTCCCTCCAGCGAATACACGGGAGATCTTGGGAGCACGACACCTAGGCAGTTTCTACTCCCCATTCTCCAATCCCTTTCGCAGAGAAAACTCAGAACACTAAATCCATGCTTTTAAACATAAAAACTGGAAACTCTTCCAAATTTATCACAAAAGAGCACACTTGGAGGCCAGTTCCCATTTGTAAAGAGTCACTTCATCAGCTCATTTTGTTGGAACAGCTGCCTTACAGATCAACGCCCTCATTTGTACAATTCATTGTCCATAAACATATCTTAGATCATACATACCAACCCAATATTTATAACTCGCTGATTCAAAGAGAAGACAAAGCTTTGATCCATCCACTAGCCCCGCTTGGAGGCAGAGAAATACGTGTAGCCAGAGCCGACCTATGTCGAGTTAGTCAGGTCCTCCCCGCACCGGACCCCCAAACCCATCCTTGGATGCCGGGATGCGGGTCTGCGGCTCCTCTCCACAGCGCTTCTGGAGCGCAACCCGGGTCTAGACTGCGCCGTCAGAGTTCCAGATTTTTCGTTGCGTGTCTCCCAAATTCTCGGAGAACTGTCCCTAATTTCCTCTCCAGGCGAATCTCATCCTGAGTGACGGGCTTCCAGGACACAGAAGACCCGAAGCTGGGCTCCGGGCTTGCGCAGTCCTTCCCGGAGCGGGACAAAGTACCACCCAAATCCACGCCTATCCCACCCCTCCACCCACCCGGACTCTATCCTCTCTGCTCCACCCCAACAGCCCCCCTCTCCCGCTTCACACTACCGACCCCAACTCCAGTCGGGATCCAGCCTTCCCACGCCCTTGCGCCTCAGGCACACTGCGCCCCGGGCCAGGGGACTCCTGGGTGAGCTCTGAATGATCTTTCACAGAAGCAAAATCTAGAAGCCGGTGTTCAGAGTTAATTCCACGCGGAGACCCTGGGGTACCACTCCAAGCCCCTCCACTCACTAACGTCCCCATTCCAGGCGACCCTGGGGTGGGGCAGCCTCTTCAACCTCCCCTCACGTCTGCTTTACTCACTCAGGGATCCTGAAATACCCGACCAAGTACGGTTCGTCCCTCTCCACCGAGACATGCCCCAATCATCGCCGCTAGCCCCGGGAGCCAGGTGAAGACGGCCAGCCCCAGGCGTCCGCGAAGGCCCGGGGCCGCGCAGCCACGCCGGAGCGCCACTCGTAATTCAAACAGTCGGACGCGATGTCCCAAACAAAACTCAGTCCCGAGTCGTCCCTCCAAGGTTCGTTTTCTGCTCTCACCCGTCCGGGCCCAAATTTGCCTTGTCCTGCCCGGGAGGACTGAGCGGGGCCGTCAGCTCTCTGTCCGCTTCACCCCGGTTCCGCTTTCCCCGCGGGACCAGGGCGGGTGCAGCCCTTCCCCATCCCGGTTCCCGCCCGGGCTCCCACTCACCGCGACGGTCAGCAGAAGCCTGCAGAGGGCTCCGCGCAGGGGAATCCGAAGCTCGGCGGTGGCCATCGGGGCGCAGGCCGGAGGGGGGGGGGACGCGCGCGCCGGGCGGGAGGCCGGAGGCGAGAGCCCACGGAGGTGCAGCGGCGCGCGCGGTGCGGGCGTGCTTCGCTGCCACTCCTCTTTAAGTCTCCTTGGCCTCTGTCGGGCTCGCCTGCCCGGGAGCGCGTTCGCTCCTGAAACGGGATTGGACCCAGGAGACGCCGAGCCGCCCCTCCTGGTTATTTCTCAAGTTTTATCACGCGGGGAGCTGGGGAGCTGCCCTAGCCTGCCTCTCCGCTCCCCCGGGGCCGCGCCGAGCGCTGGCTCGCGCGAAAGCGGTCCCAGCCCCACCCTCTGCCGGCTTTCCCACGCCCCTCCTCTGCCCCGCGGCGCTCCCACTCCGCCCTCGGTCCGCCGGGCCGGGCCTCCCAGATTGTCCCGGGGCTTACCCCTTACCTGCGCTGCGTGCGCATTCCCGCTGCAGGACCCAAGTCCGCCTGCAGGGAACCCTGTCCCAGCACGGGCGCTCCGGGGTGCCAGGAACACCTTTGTGAGTGGATCAGCGGAGCCTCCCTTCAGCTCCTGATCGAATGCTGGGCGGTGTCTCTTGGTTAATACAACATTTATATATTCTTTCCAAATTTGGCTAGCCTAGTAAGATAAAGGACGGAGGGAGAATTATCCCAAGTGCCATAAATAACCAGAAGTTAAAACCAAGTAGAAGAAATTCTGATATCTGGCCAATTTAAGTACCTCAAATATGAGTGATTACATTTAGAGCTTTCTTTACTGCCAATTTTGTGACCTTATATGAAGCTTCAAAGAAAGAATTTGTTCTCGTATGTAAATTGTTGATTTAGTAATTACATAGTAATTGTACTAAGGTGCCATTTTTCAGTTTGCTCCAAGGAGAATCTATCACACAAAACCCTCTACTCAGTTGTCCAGGCATTGAGTGAAGGGCTAGAGGAAAGAGTATGTACAAAACCCAGTTCCTGCCCCAAGTTACCCAAAGTCGAGGAGGGAATAAAGGCAACCATTATAGCCCAACATGGTGAATGTTTTGATAGAATGGTCACTTACAACCACACCTAGGCACTTTCCTTCATTTCTCTCTAGATGAAATTTTGTGTCCTCCAAGCCCCGATTGGCAGATTCAGAAGGAACTCCTTCTTAGATGTGTTGCTGCTCCTGAAGTCCATGCCTAAGTTCCAACCTCAGAATCCTCAAATAGTCCAGATTAATCAGGGAAGGTGCCATGGCCTTCATTCATCCTGCCCTGGTCATCCCAGTAGGCTGGTTCACTGAAGTCTGGGGCTTCCCTGAAACTCACAGGGTCTTAAGATTTGGACAATAAGTTCAGCATCCAGTCCCATCTCTGAGGCATTCAAGGTACCCATCAAAAATCGTGTCTCACCTCTGGAGGCCTCTGCATGAAAGAGCTTTCCCAGTCTCTCCATTCCAATTATTTTCACCCCACTCAAGAAGGAAAAGTCTCTCAAAGATACCTCTGGTCCCACCCAGCCTTTAGAAACACAAATGAATCATGGCTTTCCTGTAACATAGATGATGCCATGGATTGAACTGTGTCCTTTCAAAATTCTTATGTTGAAGACCTAACCTCCATACCACTGCATTTGGAGATAGGGCCCCTACGGAGGTAATGAACATGAGCAGGGTTATGATGGTAGGGCCCTGATCTGTTGGAATTAGGGTCCTTATGAGAAGAGCTCCCCTCCTCTTGCTCTATCTTTGTCCCGCTCTGCCTCTGTCTCTGTCTCTGTCTCTCTCTCTCGTTCTCTCTCTCTGTTCTATGTGTGGACACAGTGAGAAAGTAGCTGTCTGCAAACCAGAAATAATTCTCATCAGAAGTCAAATAGACCAACACCTTAATTTTGGACCCTTAGCCTCCAGAACTGAGAACTAATGCTTGAGGTAAGAACCAACAGAGAAAAGGAGAGGGCAGGCGCGTGTTCCAGACCACTGACTTACTAGAGAGCCTTGTAACAGCTTCCTCCGTCAGGGAAACAGGGAGTTTCTTCAGAAACCCTAGTGTTCAGAAGTTCTATGACTGGGAATTAGGTTAGAAAGACAGGCTTATAACAAACGAGGCTGAGGAGTTGAATTTCATCCTGGAAAAGATGAAGAACTTTCTACTTAACCTGTAAAAATGGTTACTAACTACAGTTACACAATCATCACTTTTGGTGAGTTAATGAACTCATTAACTTCATTCGTAACCTGTTTATGTCTTCACACAGGTTTCCATTAATACTTAGGGAATAAAAGTCTTCGGAATGTTTTTCTTTGTTCTAAGTAGCCCTACTTTGCAATGATTTCAATTCTATCTACTAGACTGAGTCTGACCTGTTTGTTACTGTCATCCCTATGACGAAAACTCTAAGAGAGCTATTATCTGGTTGTTTCAGCTGTACTGTGTGATTGAGGAGATGTCTAAGCCTACTGACTATGGAACAGTTACTCTGAGCTTCCATGTTTAGCTTCTACAAAATAAATGTGATAGGAGTCTATTCCAGAAATCCTGTAAGAAAGCATATTGGGGATATTTTCCATCTATATTGCAAATTTCGGTGCAAGACCAATACTGAATAACTGGGTGTAGTTTTAGTTACTGAGTTGGCATGCCCTGTTTTGCCATAGCAGGTGCTTGTCCATCATGAGGAGACTAGATTCGGTTCTAATGAAAAATGCATTTTTATAGTTTAGAAGAATCATCATAGGCAGTTATAATTATAATATAAATGTGACTTGAGAATAAATAAAAATTGCTTTTATTTTTCCTACGTTAATTATAATATAAAATGAGTTTGTTGAAAATCTATTTAAAATAGGAGCCTCAGTTTGAGTAGACCGAGAACTGAACCCTTCTATACAGTTCACTTTAAATCATCATGAGACATAAGAAAGCATGAAGAGTTATTCTGAAATGTCGTTATTTTAATTCCCTGTTTCCCAAACTGCCAAAGCAGTTGGAAGTCACTCCTAAAGGGATAACATACAAAAATAGGAAAGAAACGTCTTATTTTTGCATGTTACTTTCTTAGTTTGAAGGGTAAGAGCAGCAATAATAAAGGATCAAAATGGGAAGTGATTTTAGGCTGAAGTACGAAACTTCAGGAATCCAGGTAAACTCTAAACTTGTCAATAGAAAGCAAACCTAAGGCTATTAAGAAGAGTTGTCTGTACTGAGGCGGAACCTCTGGCCACAGAAAGAGTAATGACCTTAAGGGGCGGGAGCTCACCCCCGGCCCACTGAGAAGCCTGCCTTGCACAACGCAATGCCAGCAGGTGCTGGTCTCACACACTTCCTCGCCTCTGTGGCTTATGTGGGCGGTGACATGGCAAGTGTGGGTCTCCTCAAACACGCCTATAAAATACAACTAGGGCGACTGTATGATGTTTGGAATGAAACTGCTAGTAAAGGAAGAAAATTTTACGAAAAGAAGCTTAAACTAAAACCAAGTAAAAGATTGGTCTTGAATAGTCCTTCTGGAGACATAGCATCAGCTCAGCCATGATACAATAGCTCAGAAGCACTTTGAGAATACTGCTTAGAATAGACGGTCACAGTAATAAGCAGTAATCGGGCAAATTACCTGTTGGATCAGCAGTGGGGAATACTGTACAAGTGTGCACTCAGATGCCAGGGGCCCTTGCAGACTTTAGTTTTGGAAATTAGCTCTCCTTAATCTACCCACTTGCTCTTTCAGAGAGACTCCTTCCTCATACTTGGGAACCAAGCGGTCGTTTTCCTCCAGGAGTAAACACCTCTGCTACTGTCACTCAGGTTCCAGGAGAGGACTTTCCTGTATCACCTTTCCACAGTATGACTAGAGGCCTTCCGCTAATTTCCCAGATCGCCACTGAGAACAGCCTTGACTCTTTGGTCATTTAAAAAGACTGCTGGATGGGGCATCTGGGTGGCTCAGTCAGTTAAGCATCTGCCTTCAGCTCAGATCATGATCCCAGTGTCCTAGGATCGAGCCCCATGTAGGGGTTTCTGATCAGCAGGGAGGCTGCTTCTCCCTTTGCCCCTCCCCTCCAAATACTAATGCGCTCTCTCTCTCTCTCTCTTTCTTTTTTTTTTTAAATAAATAAATAAAATATTTTTAAAAAGTGAAAAAAAGACTGCTGGGAGTAATAGACAATTGAAATCAAGAATAACCTATAACATTGAAGAAGAGGAAACAGAGGGAGAAGAAGGAGAAGGAGGAAGAGGAAGGGGAGAGGAAGGGAAGAGGAGGAGAAAGAGGAGGGGGAGAAGAAGAAGAAGAAAAGAAGAAGAAGAAAGGAGGAAGGGGGAGGAGGGGGAGGGGGAGGAGGAGGGGGAGGACCTATCATACTGCGTTGCTGCCCAGGACAAGAGCCATCCCAGAATCCCTGTCTGCCTCCCTCCTCTCCTGTCTTCCCATGGCAAGTACATGTCCCAGCTCTATCTCCACTGCCATGAAAATGCTCCAGGCAGCTAAGAGAACCTCATGTCTAGACCAAAATGACCCTGGCCTCCCAAGGTAGAGAAGTGTCCCTTCCTGTTTGTTATGTTGGGCCTGTCAGGTCCTCAGTTATCACTCAAGGATTAATTTCTACCCAGAGTAATTAAAAGAGAGAAAACTCACTCCCATACACAGACAGGTGGCTTTTCACTATAACACTGGCAACAATCACACAAAATTCAGATATTTGTACATTTCTCAAATTCAGAATTATCCAATATAAATGAACACCATGACAATCATCCAATCCAGTTAGAATGTATCAGCCTCAGAAAGGATCCTTTTAGTCTGTCTTTATTAATTAATGATTCAAGAACTATTAAAATGGTTTTACTCTCCTTTCACTAAACTCTTCAGACACCCTTCCAATTATCTTCTAAAAACAGGCCTTTTTAAGGCAGGAAGTGGTCTTCCAGTGACTTCTCGCTGGACTGGAAGGAATGGTGATTTCCACACAAAAAACAAAACCCCATTGTACGGGTGATAACTTCTTCCAGGAAGTGGCCAAAAGCAGTATAACAAAGTCCTGACTCAGGGTGAGATGTTAGTCCCTGTCATTGTGGATGCATCCCATAATACTTCACTTCAGTCTCCCTCAGAGACTCCCTCCTCCCACTGGGTGAGGCTGTAGTTTCTCTTGGACATTCTCATGTCCCCAGGAGCTCACTGTGTGCATCTGTCTGTTCAAAGGGCATTGCTCAAGCAGGAAGGTTTACAGGTGTGAGTGGGCTGACTTCCAGGTCCCATGTGTCATTATCTCCACATCATCCTCTGATTCACTGCCCCATCAGCCTTCTTTTCTCCCACACGCTTAGGAGGACCGTCCCTCAACACCAGTTTGGGGAAGCAGCATACCCACCCCCTGGCTCAAAGGCCTATCAACCAGCTCAGGACTGGAAAAGCAGCTTTTCCCATCAGTTCCCTATAGGCACTAAATTATTTACTTCAACTTTCATTGATTTATTTGTTATTAATTTATCTTATTGATTATCAACTATCTATTCATTCTTTTTACTTACTCAAGATTTATTATTCTTGACTTGTCTTTACTTTTCAGCCTGCCCAGTTTCCCAAGCCCTCCTGTCACTAGAAGAGGTTTGCCCCCAATGAGTTACTATGTAGTGTTCACTAAATTGTTTACCCGATGCCACCACAATCATTGGTTCTTTTCTTGTGCTGTTTTCAAGCATCATATTTGTGTTTGCCTTTCAATGTTATAAGCTACTCACGTTCCTAACTGGTAGAGTGTAGTCTTAACTTGCACCTACCTATGTAAGGTTATGCGGGATTCTTCCTCCTCTCAACAACCCTAATGCAAGGGTCCTACCCAAACATTTACAAAAACACGAAAACTGAAGGGCTAGTAATATTCCTAGTAGGCATATGGGCATGTACCAGGAAAAATATTTTGTTGTCACCTTCTACTAACTTTGTTTTTTAAATTTATTTATTTATTTATTTATTTATTTATTTCTTCATTTAAGTAAGCTCGACACCCATTATGGGGCTCAAACTCAAGACTCTGAGATTAAGAGTCACGTGATCTTCCAACTGAAACAGCTAGGCACCCCCCATTTTCTACTAACTTTGTAGTTTTCTCAACATGTTCAGTAAAATTGGCTGTTTCTCCCAGATTCCAAGTTCTGTTCAGATGGTGGTCAGAGGAAGGTCTAATCTTAACTATAATACTTTACTTTTAAAATGAGAATCTTAGACCAAAATCTCCTTGCCAGGCCCTCAAAGTAATAAATATTTTTTGTAAGTGTCAGAATAAATGATTCTAAACTCAGAGGCATCCATAAGAGCTTCTTTATTTCCTCTTCAAGGGAACATTAAGTAGCAATCAGATATTCCCTGGAACAGCTTCTCAACCATATGATGAATTATCTTACCTGAACTAGCTGTATTGTTCCAAAGGTCTAGGCAGAGACTGGAGACCACTGTCTCCCACATTCCTCTCATCCAGGGTAGGCAGACAAGAAGAAGTGGGGAAGAGACAAGGACTATGGATGTAGCCTTGACATCTTTTCTTTTTTATGGTGACCTGCCTTTCTGTCATATTTCCAAGAAAATTGACACCAATATTATCCAATCTCAACTTTTCCTTTCTCACTTGGTACACTGAAAGTCAGATTTTCTCTCTCCGGAGATACTGGAAAGTGATAAGCACACAGTTACATTTTTATGACACAATGGAAGACGAAGGATATCTTATTTTCTGCCATGTTTCCTTCTTATAACATATAAATGGTTTCTGAGAATTAGGTGGTCTGAGCCTTGCTCTACCAGGCTTTCCTGTGACAGTTTTCCAAATTCATCTATTCATGGATGGAAGTACTGTATTATGGTGATTGGCCGGGAATATGCTAGGTCTTTTCCCCCCAAGTTCATCCAAAGGCCTCTAGTTCATTTCTCCCCTTAATCCCTTTTTTAAATTTTGAACAAATGGGGGCAATGTTCTTTAGTTCACAATAAAACTTTGTACTTTGCCATTGTTGAGGCAAAATGAAAGAGACTCTTTTGGCAACCACATAATATTAGTAAAACAAAGAAAACCACTTCAAAAATAACAAGAATTCAAGGGGTGCCTGGCTGGCTTGGCCAGAGAGCATATGACTCTTGATCTCAGGGTCTTGAGGTCCAGCCCCATGTTGGGCATAGAAATTATTTTAAAAATAAAAAAAATAAGCAAAACAAAAATACAAGTCAGCCTGACCTGGGTACTCTAGCCCCATTTGTTTAGAGAGTCTAAGTAAAGTTTTAAAATGTTTGTTAATGTGTTTGACATAATTGTCCCATGTTGTTTTAGAATATTTGGCCTGTCCATCTTGTAAAAATATAAAATTTTTGAAACAATTTTTTCTTCTCAATTTGATCCAACTATGTGATTGATCTATAGCACCTGAGTGGGTCCCAATTTACCTCCCCGAGTTGGTCAAACAATGATGCTCCTGGACCCTTTTATTTTTCTCCATTGAAGTATAATTTACATAGGGTAAAATTTATAGACCTCAAATGGACACTTCAATCATTTTGACAAATATATCTATATCTATCTATCTATCTATCTATCTATCTATCTATCTATCTATCATCTATCTACTGGTGTTACCATCATTCAAATCAAGATATAGACCATTTATTTCACTCAAGTCAACACCCATCCCCACAAGGAGGCAACCACTGTTCTGCTTTCAGTCACTGAGTAGTTTTGACTTCCTTCTAATTTCACATAAAATGACATCACACACTGTATTGCCATCACACATTGTTATCTGTCACTGCACCACTTTTTATCTGTTGGAAAACTTTGGTGTTATTCGGTTTAGTGGCTTAAAACAAGACCCGGTGATCTCACAGTCTCTGTAGAATGTAGGCGTGGCTTAACTGGCTGCCTCTGGCTCAGGCGCTCTGTGGTGAGGTGTTTTGCTGAGGCTGCATCCATTTCAAGTTTCCATGGGATCTATGTCTTAGTTCACTTCTGTGACTTTTGACAGGCTTTCCTTGATGACTGTTAGCCAGAGACATCTGTTCCTTGCCCCATGGTCCTCTCTAGGGCAGCCCACAAGATGGGTTCGTCTTCTAGAACAAGCTAGAAGGATGAGGTGACCAAAGTGGATGGCACAGTCTTTCTGTAATCCAGTATCAGTAGTGACATTCTTGCACCTCTGCCTAATTTTGTTGGCTAGAAGTCACCAAGGATACTCTGAAGTCAACAGAAGGTGATTACAGGAGGGCACGAATACTGGGAGGCAGAGATCTTTGGATGACATCTTAGAGGCTGACTGTATGCTTTTGTGTCTGGTGTCTTTCATTTATCCCACTAATAATTAGAATAATGACTTGTTTTACTTAAAATATAAAAACTTTCACAGACTTTAGAATTTTAGTGTTTTCTTCTGTCTTTGCTGGTTTATATTATCAGAATAAGAGTTGATAAGCATTTTGTTTATTTAATTCAAGTTGTTATCCTACCCACTTTTGAAAAAGAATGCTTATCAAGTTAAATTATATAAAGCAGATAAAAAAATTAGATATGAGGAAAGCAACTGAAGTGGGTCAATTACAACAATTGAGTCCTAAATTTTGCTTCTAACTTCCTGGATACTCAGGCAAGGTACCCTACTTTTAGTTTTGGAGTTACATAGCTCTCATTGTGCAACAAAAGAAAATATGAAAGTTCATCTATAGTATTAAACGTCATCTTAGCATTGTATTAGCCTGCTAAGAAAACCATTAGGTGAACAAAATGAATCTCATTTTCAAATATGTTTTTTCAAAACCTTTACAGCATTATTTAGATGTGATGTTCCAATCATGAACATCTTCAAATGCAAATGGCATTTATATGCAACCTCTGTCCTATCTCAAATAGGATGACTTTTGAATGTGGGGCCATCCTTCTCTACAACATCATCCATTAGCACAGGGAGCCCTGGATCACATCAGGAGATTGGCTGGGAGGCCATTCAGTTCCTCCTTTCTGAGCAGTCAACTTTACAAGTGTTACTAAGACTTCCTTTAAGGGAAACATGGTAAAATGACTAAATAACACAGGATAGAATACTGCCATTTTAAATTTCCTATACAAATGCTGAGATTCAAGACAGGAACTTTGTCTAAATGACAAGAGACTAGAAATTGCCAAAAATATTGGCAACTTTCCTAAAGTTCCTCAGGCTGAAAAAGCAGAAGGGAGCTTCCTGAGGAAGACAAATGATGGAAATCGCAGCATCAAAAGTCCCAGATTTAAGACAGAGATCTGTTCATCTGCCCACCAGAGACTTGCTCACAGGGCCACTTACCAGATTATGTAGGTATGGAGCTAAAACCAAACTAATCCAATCCCACTTGTCCTGCCCCTGGTGTACAACCCCACATACCACAGACACTTGAAATACAATCTCTTTGACTTGGAAAAAGTTTGACAATCAAAGTTTTACTAATACTGAATGACCATTTCACTCATATTTAATTAACATAGACTCATAGAAAATTATAACGGAAATGACTCCATGTCGAATATAGTGTAACTCCTTATTTTATTGAAGGCAGATATATACCCAAGGGAATTATTATGACTTATCTGAAGATAAGAAGGTTGAGATAAAACCCTAGAATTTTAGACTCCTATTCCCTTCTCTTAAAAAATTTTATAGAGATAAGTGAATCAGTTAATCAAAACCAAAATGGTTGAAAGCAATAGTACTGTTTTCTTTCTCTCTTGCTTAAACCTAAAATGTTTTGGCAGGGTTTAAATTATTATCATTCTTGGAAGACATGGTATGCTCAATCATAACTGTCAGAAAAAAAACTGTATCTGCAAGTTAAATCCTGTTCTGATTTCTAGGAAACTATCCAAATTCTTTTATTGTCCTGTAGCTAATTTTCTGAAGCCTTATGTGCAATGAATCATATAGAGCTTTAGAAATATTTTATTATGAAGAAGGTTTTTAAAAATGATCTTCATATGATTTCTATCTGCATTATGCAAAAAAGAGGAATTTAAATTAACTGATGTTTATTAAAAAAACTTTGTAAAAAGAAAACATTTAAATATAATAATGTAAGATGTTGAAATTTTTTTCTTGCTTCAATTCAGTCATTTGCTGTGAATACAAGATGTTCATTGTAGGCTTGACATAGTAAGCCTTAGATTAACGGTTTTTCTTCACAGGTCAGCAAATCTCCAAAAATTCTAAAGCTTATGAGCTTTTTTTTTTTTTTTTTTGCTCTTCATTCTATTAATTTCCCCCTGATTTTATAAATAATAATATTCGTTGTAGGATGGAAACACAGAAACATATAATGAAAAAATATTCCCATCACCTAGGGATTACTGCTCAATATTTTCACATATTATATACAGTCTGATAGTTAAATGATTTTGGGATTATACTGATTGGAGAATTATTCTACTTTTCATTAATACTGTATTTTATGCCTATTCTTACTTAGTCTTCGAAATAAAATGATTGCATGACATTCCCTTATCATCACAAAAATAGCAATAGCTACCATTTATTGATATTCAGGAGCTAAGCACTAAGGTAGGATTTTTATATTGTTTCCTCATTTATTCCTATTTTGTCTCCATTTTGTATGTAAGAAATCTGAGGCTTTTCTGACTTCCCAAGTTTATCTTGCTGGTGAGAACAAAGCTACAACTTGAATTCATGTCTTCCTGACTAGGAAGTCGTTGTGATACGTTTTATCACAATAACGTATTATAAATCATTTGCTTTCCTGTCATGGAACATTTGATTTATTTCCAATTATCCACATATTTAATGCCACTGAGATAAACATCCTTGCATGTAAATGGGATCTTTGTACTATTATCTTACTTCTTTAGGATAAATTCCTTTTATCAGATTTGACTGGCAATTTTGCAATGAAGCTTGTAGATTGACACCCTCCCCCTGCCCTCCACTTCTCATGTTTTTTGTTTCTAGAAGTTTTCCAATTGGCCCTCTCTCCATGGAAACACTTCTTAAAACTGAAAACTCTTGATTTTCCCACGTCTCTTTTGTGTTTCATTGGCCACTTTGAATGTCCTGGCCATGCTAGTCACCCCATGAACATGACCTGTCACCCTACCTGACGTGGCTTCCACACAACAGCATAATGGTGCCAAACAGCTGCCACCTCATGGACAGAGTCACCAGACCCACATGTCGTTGGCCTCTCTGGTCCTATTTGTCTCTGGAGATTTGACGATCCCGACTTGCTTTTGGAATATACGCAATATAATTTGGATGCACCTTATTGGCTAGTCACATTTATGGAGCAAAATCAGCGAATTTTTATTGAGTGTTTACTAACTGTCCTGCTCCCACAATCCTCAGATTGTCTCTGGTTCACCTCCATGTGGTGAGTGGGAACCGTGGAGTACAGCACATTCTGAAATGGCTCATTTACTGCAAGTGTAGAATTTTACTAATCAGTGTGTTTCAGCTCTTTGGTACAATTCCAGCATTGAATGCATCTCATATGAAGAAGGAAGCTGAAAATACTTTGGTGTCATAAACCTCCAAACCATCACATAGTCCCAGTCGGTAAATCCCTATCAATGGTTCTTAACCTTTAGAGGATGTACCAGTAGCCTAGGAAACTTACTGAAAAGTGAAGCCTTCCATCCTTCCTCCCTGTCATCATTGTGATTCTGATTCCATAGGGGACCTTTATTTGGACAACATGACAGGTGACTGGATGCAGATGGTCTGTGAACCACACTCTAAAAAATAGTGTATTTCAGCAAACTTGTTCTAATCTTTGTCAACTGCAAAAGAAACAATATTCTGCTCTGTCCTCTCTCCTGCATCCTAACATAACAACAACGACGACGACAAAGAGGCAGCTAGTAGAAACTCTGCAGTTCTAAACTCTCAGCTATGCCCAGATTTCCTGACGGGGCACAAGGGCACAGGAGCTCAAGAATGGCACAAAACAGTCCTTGACTTTTCCTTTGCACTGTCACTACCAACAGGGGGCCACCAGTGAGATTCTTCTGCTTAGTCTCACATACACCCAGAATTTAAAACATACCCAATGGGTTTGAAAGTAAAGTTTTATGTCCCAAAGCCACGACACAGCAATATTCCTCTATAAAATAAGACGTGCATCTTTTTCAATAACATAAGCTCGCAGTGTTCTGTGTACTATACTAGCTATATGCAAAGCACTAGTTGTATCTTCATTTCCTGTCTTGCCAGCACTATGTTTTGTTTTATGTGAAAACTCTATGCTGTGGGTTTAAAATGCAGTTGGGTGATGCATTTATTTGCTCTATTTTAAAAAGTGAAGCAAAAGTGACTTAAGCTGTTCTGTAGCTATGGGGAGGTGAGGACAGACGACCCACCTAGGAAGGAAAAACAGGATCTCACTTTCTAAGATTTCAGTTCTCAGACTGAAACCCAGACCCGGGACAGAGGAAATAAAAGAAGGAGGCATAACCAAACAGCCAGAAGCGTAGCTGACTGGCTATTTACTAAGCCTTGCCCACCATTCACTGGGTGGGTCTGTTCCTTAAAACAGCAGGACAGGCGTCTCTGCCTTCTGTGTTCTCGTGGTCACAGCAGCAGCTCACAGTGCAGTAGAGTCACTGCCTCCAGGGCTCACAGCTCCATGTGTGCCTCTTCCTTTCCTTTCCCAACTTCTCTGTGGCCATGCACTTGAGCACCATGCTGTCCTGCTCTATGTCGGAGGAAGCTCTGAGATCGGCACTTCTCTTGCTTCTGGTTTCTCAAGATACTTCTTGAATCAAGGCCTGACTCTCAACAGTTTAGAATTAACTGGGCTTTGGCAAACCCATAAGAATCATTTCTTGAATGTCTAAGATACTAAGTGGCTCTTAGTTGCTTTTCTTCAGCGACAGGAGGGTAGTTAGCCCTTGAGCAAAACTTTTTTTCACTAGAATGAGAAGATGGTCACAAAAAAAGATTTCCACATTGGCCAACGAGTTTCACATGGAGGAAAAAAATGGCTCTTTTTAAAGGTTTTTTTTTTTTTAATCAAGTAAACTACTCCCAATGCAGGGCTTGAGCTCATGACCCCAAGATCCAGAGCTACACGCGCTACCAACTGAGCCAGCCAGGTGCCCTGGAAAAAAATGGTTCTTGAAGCAAAGCTGCCGTCTAATCTCAGTCAGGTACCTATGTGAATTCATTCACCCATTCATATAACATACGGAAAGTCTACTGTTCTTTTTTTTTTTTTTTAAAGACTTTATTTGAGAGAGAGAGTAGGAGTGAGAGGCAGAGGGAGAAGCAGGTTCCCGCCGAGCAGGGAGCCTGATGCGGGGCTCAATCCCAGGACCCTGGGATCATGACCTGAGCCAAAGGCAGATGCCTAACTGACTGAGCCACCCAGGAACACAGGAAAGTTCTGTTCTGCTGGGCACACAGTGGTGAAGATGACAAGAACCTTCGAGGACTATATTTCAATGTGGTAAAGCTAGTTCTCAGAAGGTCAGAAAATTTTTGGAGGTAGGAAGGAATTAGCTAAACTGAACCACAATGTACAGATAGGATCTGCCACTCCCACCATCCCAAGGATTCCAAAACCTCATCACCTCTTGGAGCTTCAGTTATTCAAGGAAGTGGAAAATATGATAGCTGTAGGCACAGAGAAGAAAAAACACTGGATTTTCAGTACGTTGCTGCCTAAGTCTGGTGTCAAGGCTTCAGTGTGGAGCCCAAGATAAAGCTGGAGATGGAGACTGAAGAGGAAGCTGATAGTCAAAGTCATATTTTGCACAACACAATCAGGAACAAGATAAAAACTAGCCTTAAGAGAAGAGATCCAAAAAATACAGCAGAAAATGATTTCAGGGATACACCAGATACAGACTGTATTGAACTAACAGTATGTCTCTGTTGAACTAGCTCTGTCCATTTCTTAGGGAAGTCCCTCAAGGAGGCAAAACCTGGCAACTAGAAATCATATCTGTTTCTCATTTAAGTCTCAAGATTTATCACACTGATTTGTGGTTTATGGATAAGACGTAGCTTCCTGAGCACCAAGAATGAGAGACCTGGAAACAAGTATGAGCCATCAAGTTCTCAAAGGCCATCACAGGTAAAATGCCAGTTAGGCCTTTGGGAAAGACAAATGGGAACATGATGGCAAGATGTCAGCTATAAGGTACAATGAGACTTGAGACTGAAACTATAATTATCCCGACTAAGGCATTCTCTTCTCTTATGATAATAATAGCAGCTAATATATATTCGGTGTCCCTTCTATGCCAATTCTTTTCATGAATTAACTCTTTTAACTCTGACAACAAAACTATGAAATGGACTCCTACAAACCCCTCAAATATAGGTCACATAGTGGAGGAAACTAGACTCAAAGTTTAAGTGACTTCTCAAATCTCACAGCTAGTTAGGGTGGAGTTGGGATTTACATCAAGGCACTCTCTGGAGTCTTTGTACTTTTAGGGTTACCCTGACTAAAGCCAACTGTCTTAAATTCCCCAGACAAGCAATTGCTTGTCTGTGAGACAAGCAACCTTCCAGCTAGGACAGAAGCCTAGGAAGGGCATGGCAGGAAGAATCTTAGGCATATATAACTTTTATAGGGTTTTAGAATTAGTGCCAATTTTAAGTAGATGTTCTGTTTTCCATCCAATTGGAGCTAATAGTTTTGTAGTATTTCAAAGTAGGCAAACCTCAGAAATCTTTGCAGTATTTGTTCTGAACCATTTGATATACAAGACCCAGTCATCAGGTAATCATTATGAAAAGACATATTCTCAAATGACAAACATTCTAAAGTAAAGCAAAACAAGACAGCTTTCAATTATCCTATTTTCTTAATTGATCTTTGTTAATACGAATGGGTTGTACGTGTGACATATTTTAAATCATTAGTATTATAGGAGTGCCTTTTAGGTGGACAACTCTATATGAATTTCATGCTTAAAAACCATTTTTTATTCAAGTGTCTTACAGCCACCTTAGGAAAGGAGTTATATCATTACCCCCCATTTTATGACAAAATTAAAGGAAAACACACACACACACACACACACACACACACACACACAGAAACCATGCACCTTAACCAATATCCCATATCATGACAACCTTTAGAATAGCAAAATTATATACATGTGGTGATAACAATGGATCAATGATCTCTCCATATCAAACTCTAAAATTCTGAAAAATGTAGAACACAATTGTAAAGAAGGGACTCGCTTCTCAAAGTAAGACGAATACAATCTTATAAGGTCATATCGGACACATGATTAACAAACTCACACTAACATTTTGAAACTACTCAATTTACTTTCTTATACCTAGCCATACACAACACTGTAGACACGATTTATTTAAAATAACTTTGAGAAACAGTATTTTTGACTGAACAATAATAAAACTATTACAAAGATAAACTGACTATTGAAGAAGATTAACCCAATGTTAATCTTTAAAAGTAATTGTCATAAGCCAAAGTCATGAATTTAAGATAGGCACATTATTAACAACTGTTGCTATCAGAAATACATTTAAAATGTCCACATGGTTAGTATACATAGAAAATTCATTGACTGAAATCAACTGTGAAATCTGGCCTAGAATTTGGTTGGCTGTTAAGTTTAATTTTGTCTTGTTGTTTCAAAATATAAATAGTTTGGCCCACTCTACATTTATTAAAAACTGTAATCTTAAAATACAAAAAAAAAAACAAACCCCAAAACTTCTCAAACACACAGATACGACTAGTCATTTCATCTAAAAAGTTATAAAATACTTATTCCTGGAGAACTTTCACGACCCCTGTACCTCAAAGCTTATTTCAAAAACCATCATTACTTCCCATTGAAAAACTATATCTTTGCATTGAAGATACGAACTATAAACATGCTATTATATTCTATGTGGATACTAACTATCCACATTCCAATTTTAAATAGCCTTTTGTTCACACAGAATGTTGCATCTAATAAAAGCATGACTTACTTTCAGTTTCAATGTCAAAGTTAAAGTTCCTTTGTTGAGGAAATAATGAAGCAATGACCAAGATACTTGAAACAGTAATGTCAATATTACACTGATTTCAAGAAACAGAGAATAATACGCTTACATAATACACAAACAGAATCACTCGCTTTAGAAGACAGATGGCTTTTTAGAATATTTAGACTCTCCAACCCAAGTAGAAATTTAAAAAATAAAGAGAAGAGAAAGAGGGACAGTGAGAGAGAGAGACAGAGAGAGACCAAGGACCAAAACCCTGCAGAAGTAAAAATACATTCTTAAAGCAGTTTTTAAGCTTAAACTTTGCTGACAAGGTGGGTAACAGAGAAACATAGATTCAGTTCAGGATTTTATACAGAATAAAACATAGAAACTAAACTCCACCAAAATGGAATTGTATTAACAGTCAATGCCTGGCTGGGACTCCCCCTTTGCATTAAAAAGAAAGGTAATGTTATCAGAATAAAACATTATCAAGAATGTAATGTACACGCTTTATAATGTTTAGGAGAACAGCAGTTTTCAACCACCACACGAACGATTAATGAATTAGGTAAGTGAAGATAATGTTAAAGCGAGTTCTCTACAATTTTCTATTAGGTTATACTTTAAGTAGTGTATGACACACACTTGAGTTCATTACATTTTATTGCACAATGGCTATTGTCATTATACCCAAATGTAAACAATAATGCAGACTTCCTTAATTTTTCTATCTCTAGGTCTCCTTGGGTGGAAGACAACTAATTAATAACTATGTAAAACTTGGGAAATTTGTATACATATTTACAGCATTTTTCTGTAAATATGCATTTGGCTAAAGAGATCCCATCGAAATAAAGAGGGGAAAACCTGAAACATAGCATCTGCTATTTTTCAAAAAACCTGGCTTATAATGAAAAAAGCATGGGTGGGAGGGAGATAAAGCCACTGGCTTTTATAGACTTCTTAGAATACACTCATCTCTTTATGCATGCTTCTGCTAGTGTCCTAAATTTGGGTTCCAAATGATCCAAAAATTCAAGCCCATCTTCTTCTTGTCGATCACTGCAACAACCTATAGAGCCAGCCACCGATCCTTTGCCTTCGTAGTTATACGTAAGGACATAGTCTGGAGCGTGTTTGTGCTTGTCATCCTGATTACACAGTTGCACCTTCTGCCAGGGGAGAAACACAATATATTTTATTATTATTATTTTAAACACCAAAACTTACTAACATAAAAAAAATTGCTTTGATTTACCTTTCATTGTTTAATTTTTAATCAGAGTGTGTCCTCTAACGGATTCCTACATATAAAAAATGCACATGATTGGTCTATATCATAAATCATCTATAAATTCACTCTATAGCATGTTTCTAAAAACTCACATACGTGGCAGCAAGTATACGAGGGTTCATATTAGGTAATCATTAGTTTCCCTTTCAAAATCATGTCTAAAGTGAGATGAACCCATTAAACTGAACCCAAATTGTTGTGGGCTCAGATCTTTCCAGATAGGCTTAGTGACCATAAGGCTATGGTTGCCTTGCACCACGCTTCTGGTGTCTAAGATACGATCTGTCACATGGGGAATATTAATACAAAGTCGTGGAAAAAAATAATTTAAATGTCATCACACAGATAACTTCTATGTTTGAAAATTAAAAACACATAAACTGGGATAAAGATTCTTTTCCATTGTTTTTATACCAAATAAAGGAGATATTTCATATCCAATAGATAAATAAATATCATCTAACATTATTTCCATAAGAATTAAAAACCAAATTGAGAGGAAATGTAAATATCCACTTAATAGCATTATTAAATCAAAATTAAGGAAAAACAACTTTACAATTAATAGATTAATAATTAACTGAAAACAAGGGTCAGGCCACTAAATTGAAGTAATGTAGAAAGTTGAAAAGAAATCAACATAAATTTATAGGACACTCAGGAAAACTCACTTCACCAAGACGGGGCTGAGTGAAACTATGCCACTCGGAGTAAGTGTATCTGCAGTTGTCCATGTCCACGTGTCCTCCCCTGCAGGAATCCAGGGTGTGATGGTGCCCGGCCCCCCGGCATGATTCCAGGGTCTGGTGTCCGCCTTTCACCAT
This sequence comes from Ailuropoda melanoleuca, assembly GCF_002007445.2. Taxonomy (NCBI): domain Eukaryota; kingdom Metazoa; phylum Chordata; class Mammalia; order Carnivora; family Ursidae; genus Ailuropoda; species Ailuropoda melanoleuca. Next base: position 896,677 of record NW_023234215.1, on the reverse strand, counting down.
TTCAATGGTCTCCTGCCCTCCATTTTTCGCTCCTGATCCCAGGGTGCCACAAATCCCCTGAGCCGAACTGCCCACAGTATGTGCTGTGAAGCCATTCGTGGAACACTGAAAGGCAAACAATTTGCATATAGCAGGTGAACAACAACAGCGACATGCAGATAATGCCATACGTTTTTGGGTTAGAAGGTAAGCTCCCCGAGGGCAAGAACTAAATCTGTCTTGGCAATCCTGAGTACTTCATACAGCGTCCAATGCATCTGCAAACTGCAGCTGTCAAGCGGTCTACACCTCGAGACAAATCAGAAAGCTGAATGTATATTCCTTCTTTAAAAACTTCCGAGACTGCTGTACAATGTCATTTTTGAAATCCTTCCAAAATCTCAAGGCTCAAAATCAGGATTCCAGTAGCAACATCTCACTTGAAGTTGCTGTGCTTGGCTTAAATTCACTCCCTTCACCCGACTAGAGCAGAAACAGAAATGATCGGTATTTTTATTCAGTGTCTAATGTCATTCCCTTTAACAAAAACAAAAATATAGAAAAAAGAGTTGCCATAAAAATCCCAGCGGGGATAATAAATCCTTGCGATCTCAATAAATACAAATAAATCAGCAGGGAAAATAAGAACACCAAAGCTCTGGCCACTAATTTTCTATGCTGTGTTTTTCTAGGAAACCCTAAGTTTTCTTTTTTTCCCAATACCTTCCTAGATGTCAACACACTTTTGTTTTCTAAATCCTGCTCTTATCATCATTATGCTTTTCGTAGAAAATGTACATGTTCCTCACCCACATACTAGGCTAGAAATCGAAGTTGGAGCTCTGTAGTCATTTGCTAGCACTGCCATTTCATATATTTGACCTCAGGCTTCCTTCTAACCCATATTAGAACCAGAAAGACTCCATTAAAGCTCTTCCCACACTGATCAAAGCTTGTAGTCATTTTATTGCTGTTGCCAGAAAAAAAATTAAAAAAATTATGCTGATGATCCGCGAATAATTAAAATGAAATATTCTTACAGCGCAAACAGCAGTTTCAACATATAAAAAAGACTGGACCTGAAGTTGAAGTCACGAAACATTTTAAGTAGAAATAATGAGATGCTAAAGGATTTTTCGATTAAGTAACACCATATGACTGCACTGAAAGGCCATACGGCACGATGAGAATCGACATCATTTTACCTAGTCCCCAGGACCGATGAAATTGTATATATTGTCAGTTACCTGATTTCAAAAGAACTTTTCTCAGAAAAGATAATTATAGCTGTTTAGGCCAATTTGTCCTTTGTATTTATTTAAAAAGAACAAACTACTTACTATTTTGTCATCTCCTGGAGCTTCTGTGTTTGACACAATGAGGTTCTGCTGGGCTAAATCATCAGGAAATACTTTGGGCTGCTTAGCTGTCCCGGTACCCCCACAGACTAAGGTAAACAGGATACCTGGAGGATGAGAGAAGTTACTTCAGTTGATCATAAAACAACGTGAATTTAAGATGACTGATACAAAGACAGCTTTCCAGAAAACGTAAATACGATGGCTTGTGGAGAAAGCCTGCCCTAACCAAGTGTGCCACGAAGACGTCCTAACTGCTGTGTTTCTGAGCTGAATTTTATGTCTATGATGCTACTAACACGAAAACAGTTCTTTCAATATATAAATTCAATATGTTGTGTTAAGCAGAAATAGAACTACATACAAATGAACAGCCACAGATAGCAGTCCTGATTCTAAGAATGGGTCTTGAAAGTTATCGCAAAGGCTATTATCCGAGTTGGTGAAGGGACTTACAAAAGAGCAAGGCTATGCCCAACAATATTGCAAGGATGGCCCACTTTCCAAGTCTCACTACTCCATGGCCGGTCCTCGCATCTGTGCGAAGCGTGCAGTCATTTTCAGTAACACAGTCACATAACATAACGTTTAATGGAGAGATGAAGGACAGGCCGTGTCTATCTGTGACTCTGACAGGTACTCTGTATGTTCCAAATGGAAGGTCCTCCTGAAAGAAAAGACGAGCTGCCGTATCTGAAAGAAAATAAAACTGAGTGATAGAGAATGTCCCTGATTTCTCCCAGAGTTAGGGTAGTCGCCATATTTCCCGACAAATGGATCTTCCTGATGGGAAGGCACCACAGCCACGGGATGGAGAACGTGAGTGGACTGAGGAGTTCTCATCTACAGCGACGGTAAACACACTGCACACACAAGTTTCTCTCTGCTGCTTCTTACATAAACATCCTTTGGCTTTTATAATAATATATTTTTCTGTCCATACACAAACCCTTCTTATCACAAGCAACAGGCGCGTTAAGACATTGGTCTTTAGCCTATGTTTGAAAATTTTTAATCTCACCACTCAGTGCAATTTTCTTGTATATGTGGCTCGTTAGAGAGCAACTGTCTGAAATTCTGTATGTTCCCCCTTACTCTGTTTTCATATATTGTGCCAAACAAACATAAACAGTTGTGACTCACTGCAAGAGATTGACTCTGACAACTTCGAACGTGGCTGACCTTGAACATACGGGCAGGTGTGAGCTGTCCTGCTGCTGTACAGTCTCACAGTCCTATAGGACTGTGGGACCAACTGCAAACTTTTTAGTTTTGATACATTTTTTTAGGTCAAGGGTAGAAAATATCCAGTTCAGTCTTGGGTACGGATCCAAAGATAAAATACTATTCTGAATGTAAATGCCACATGCCCACGCATAAGAATAATCCCTCCCCATTTATAACTGGCCTAGTGTGACAGTCCCATGTATTTTTAGGGTGTTTGAAGCTCTAAATATAAATTTGGGTGTTTGGGTAAAGAAATCAGTGAGTAAGTCCATTTTAAAAGAAAGCATGGTTAACTTGGTAAGTCTATGCGTAAAAAATAATGAAAAGACTAACAAAACCAAAATGTATGGCGTATAATGTGCCGTGGTCTGACGCATTCATTATTTTGTTTACTCCCCCAAATAATCCCATTTTACGTATGAGTAAATTAAGGTCCAAAGAGCATAAACAACATGGTCATATTTGTATCACTAATAAACAGTGGAACCAGCTTTTAACACAGCCTGTTCGACTTCAAAGACTCTTTGGGATACATTCTTCTTAACTTCGTGTTTCCTAGACTTTTGGGTTATTTCACAGATGAGTTGAACTTTAAGGTAACAACGTTTTGACCGACATAATCCTGCCAATGTTTTACTCTATGAAGTAGGAATATTAAACAAAATTACAACCTCCTGTCACATGATCTAAAAAAGAAATGTTATGACACCAAATCAGTAGAAAGGAGAAAATCTAAAAACAAAGTTAGTTCTTCCCAAGAAAGAACAGTTGATAACCTTACACATACACACACATACACACACACAAACACACACACACACACACACACACCTACCCCAGAATTTTATTAATAAGACTGAAAAGGCTGTTAGTTCACAGCGCAGGATTTGGGACACAGGTCTTAACTCATCCCTGTAGCTTCTATGCGTCCTTGTTTTCCTTCTCCCTTCCTGTTCCCCTTCCCTTGGCTTACAACTTTGTGTTCTAATTTGTCATAAAAGAGAATGGAGGAATATTCATTGGAAGTACGGGGTTGAAATTCACATTCAAGGACACTTTAAAGGCAAACCCACTCAGTTTACAGCAGACTGTGAGTCGTGAAAGCTGGAGTGCTGGTCGACCAGGACTTCAGGCCCTGTGGGTAGGACAGTCAGGAGACCAAGGGGTTGAGAGCTGACGGAGGGAGTGATGCAGCCGGCATGGAGAGAGGGCCCCTTCGTGTTTGTCATTCCTGTCACCATAGGTCCTCTCATGGCTAAAGTCAGAAGTACAGACTAAGAACTAAGTTGGTATTAACAGCATTTACATACCGTTAATTTTTGTCAATCTCCACTTTCTTTCTATGTCTGAATCAGCATCACTGTCCAAACTAAAGTCAAAGGGCGGGCCATTCATAGGCCCATCAGGATCGACAGCAACAATATCCGCAGACGACATGACAGTTTTGCAGATTACCACTGTCCGTTTCGGTATAACTGGGCCATTATCGTTCACATCTTCGAGTATAATTCCCAGTGTCCCAGTACATGTTCTCCCATCTAGAAAAGTGGATGGAAAAACAGAATTTTTTAAATGTTCTGAGTTTTCACTAGGAAATTGTACATCGGAAAAAAGTAACATATAAATGGCAGTGACAAGCACAGTTGCAGGCTATATCCTCAAAGAATGTTTAAAAAAAAATGATCGGGGCGCCTGGGTGGCACAGCGGTTAAGCGTCTGCCTTCGGCTCAGGGCATGATCCCGGCGTTGTGGGATCAAGCCCCACATCAGGCTCCTCTGCTATGAGCCTGCTCCTTCCTCTCCCACTCCCCCTGCTTGTGTTCCCTCTCTTGCTGGCTGTCTCTATCTCCGTCAAATAAATAAATAAAATCTTAAAAAAAAAAATGATCACTTTCAAATAGTTTGTGCTATTTGAAATAACTGCTATTCGATTTGTCATTCATTCACGAAATAGCTGCAAAAGCCATGGAAACTTTTACGGAGGTTACTTTTGACTGATTTTTTGAAAGGAGAACATATGACCAAGGGCACTTGTGGTGTATGTACAAGCACAAGGAAATGTGAGAAGGTGGGAAAGCACAGTATGCACATCCATGTTCTAGACGTAATGAGGGGGACAGCAGATTGGCTGGAACTGACACCGCAGAGAAGCGCAAAGAGTCCTCGAAAGCCAACCTAAGGAGCCCGGAACTTCATATGCATATAGAAAGTGCTGAAGGTTTCAGAGCCGGGAAACCAAAAGGTAGAAGATATGGATTGGGAAGATGAGAACAAAATAATACATAGAAACGTTTAAAGGGTGGTAAGACTCCAGAAGCTCTAAACCAAACTAATCACAGTGATTGCAGCCTAAGGAATGCATCTGTCTCTATCTTTAATAAAGATAACTACTTTGTACAGGGCACTGTACTGGAAAATCTAGGGGATTCAAAGACGAAGTGGACGTGGGTCCAGGCCAAAAATCAGTCACACAGCTGTAAAGCCTGCAACTGAACACAACCCCACGACTTGTGTCTCTAGACCATTTCTTCTTTCTGCTCAATCAGGAGGCTTTGGGACATCAAGGGTGGACAAGAAGATCCACAGACCTATGCTGCCTGTCATCTGGGGCTGGGGCTTATGTGAAGCTGCCACCCTGGGAAAGCTGGAAGACCAGGCACGGCCTGCGGGCACAACCTCGACCAAGGCGACAGGACCTGTGATACCTGCAGTGACATCAAGGCAGAACTGGGAGACCTCGTTCTGAAATGTGGGTCCCAGAAGAGGACAAGGTGGAGGCAACTGTAAGACTGCTATGGGGTAAAGTTGGGGAGAGAGAGGAAGAAACCAAAAACAGAAAGTAAACCGAACACCTCCTATGTAATGTAAGCTTGCTAGTCGAAATTCCAGAACGAGCAAGAGCAATGCTAAAAGGAAAACCAACAAAATCACCCATCAGAAGATTAATTTACTCTATGCAAGACATCTCTGAAACACGCATATGTAGTATCTCCAAGGTAACTGTTTAAAGAACAATGAAATTAGAGCTTAAATTCCAGTGGAAATAAAACAGCAACATCGCTCTAATAGGGACTCTAGAAGAAGAGAATAAATAGAATGGCAGGGAAGCACTATTTAAAGAGATAATTGCTGAGGATATCCCAGAATTAAAGAGAAGCATGGGTCTCTCTCTCTTTTTTTAAAATATATTCTGACAGCAGTGCTACATAAATAAAAATAAACTCACACCATAAACATTGTATTAAAACTACAGAATGCAACCTAGGGAGCCAAAGTTGCCTAGACATATTAACTACGAATGGACAATAATGAGATTGACAGTAGAAAAAACCTCAGCACCATGAGACGCCAGAAGATAACGGAGTACGACCTGCACAGTGCGGAGGGAAAGAAGGACTTGACTCAAAACTTTACATGAAGTCAAATGATCAAATCAGGCAGGAGAATGACATGTTTTCCAGAATAAATGGGTAGGGTTTATCACCTAGACCACACCATTGGGAGAACTAGGAAAGGACATATACCAGCAAGAAGAGAAAGGAACCAGGAGAGAAGGAATGAGATATAAGAAACAATGCAACGATCTCTCACGTTGGACAATTTAAAAAAAGAGAGAGGAGAGGGAAACAAAGGAAGCAGGGAGCTCTGTATTTTATCTTCCTGGCATACTTTTCGTAGGACAGAATAATTTCACCTCTCAAAGTCTCTTGTGCTCACGCTATGTGCTGTGTTCTGGCTCTATGTGAAAATTGGGACTGCAGAGTGTCCTAAACATTTCTCGCCATTGGAGTCCACAGAGTTGGAAGAACATGGCTTACTGACTCTGGTTGTTCGCATTGTCTTTAAAAATTGACCTCTGCAATGTCTGTTCTTCTGCCATTGTGCTAAATCCTTGAACTTCCCTTCCATTAAACATTTAGATTTGTACTATTCACTCCATTTTTGAGGCATTATGATTTGTACTGGTGTACAATATTTAAGCAAAGATCTTAGACATCTAATTCACAGTGTTTCATGGCTCTGTTTTTCATCTGTTGACTAAATAAATGATACTCTAAGTCATTGGAGTGTATACATGCAATGCTTACCTTCTAATATTAATGCAATTCTATATGAGTAAGTAAGAATTCCAAATATGAAGTCACAGAAGTGAACTACCCATGGTTTCGTGATTTTTGAGCATGGCATCCTCCTGATCAAGGTTTCAAAACTTTCGAAAGCCCGCTCCTCCCCAAAGCTGGAATAATACAACAAACATAGAAACCTAAAACTGAGCTACGATAGAGGAGATACCTTAGTGACACTGCCAAGAGAGTTGAATTTGAGAAGACATTGAGAAGAAGAGAGAAATTGAACCCAAAGTTGAAGAAATAGCTAGGTTCGGGAGAGCAGAAGGTAGTATCAGAAAGCATATGGACCAGAGAGGAAAGTGTGGAAAAATTTATACACAGAAGCCTTGCAAAAGTGTTTAGAAAGAGGAGGCATGTGCTGTAGAGAAGCAGGAGGATGGGAAGTGAGAATGGACCCAGGGTCAGTGCTCTCACGAGAGATCGTCTTTCATTAGGAAGCAGCTGGGAGGGTCCAGATGAAATTAGCCAGCATAGATTTTAGAAAAGATGCAAACAAAAACGAGCAAAAAAACCCAAAAAACAAAAGACAAAAAAACCCTTCTGTATGATCTCAGTTCATAAAATAAATAGCTGTAACATTATTTAGCCCCTACCCTCTTCAACAGAAATGAATGGAAAAGGCCTCATGACACATTTATTCTGTTCCACAGTGATGATTAGCTCATCTAAACGCCATACAAATATTTGCTCTCTCAATTATTTTATCTCCTCTGCAACAAAGGAGAATGTAGAATACAATTATATCCCAAATCTCTAATCCCAAATAGTAAATTTATCTGACCTATCAACAAGCCATTTGCCAAGTGCTGTTAAAAATGTAAAAAGAACAAGATTTGATTTTCATGTTATTCTTCTTTTTCACTTGCCTTTGGCCAAAAAGCATGTCCTGACAAAGGGACAAAGGAAGCTAAGGCCTTAAAGGACAGCCTCTAATTAATCAAAGTTAAATTAATTATAATTACAACCTTACTGATTCAATCAATGGATATGAACCATTTCTCATTCATTTACAGAGAACTGAAACACCTAAAATAGCTCCCAAAATCGCTTCTAAACTAATGCTGTAAGCTATAGTATAACAATTTGTTTGCTGTAGTTAGCAGATTTAGTTTATGGATGCGCAAAGGTCAAATGTAGGTTATGCACTAAATGGATCTCATACATAACCACTGTGCTCATATCCCTCTCCATTTTGTAGGACTCACAGATCATTTTACATTTCATATGGTTTTATGGATTCACAGTATTTGCCTTTCTAATTTTATAATATACCGTTAATCATGACTATGATTGTTTTTATATAATGTCCTTAATCAGAATTCTAATCCCCAAGTATATTGAGAGTTTCCCGTAAAAAGATACAACAGGTTTCTAGGAACGCACTATGGAGCAATCAGTATGTCCTCCGTGCAATGAATTTTCCTGCCAAAGTGAGTATTTTAAAAGTCATGACTAGATAAATCGAAGCTAATTTTACTAAAGTAACTTTCCCAATTTTCAATGATTGTTCACTTTTAATGAATTATGGTTTCCAGCATTTCTATTACTAAATTATTTTATAATTACATCAAACTAAGGGTGTTATTAGAAAGCAGGCATGACATTAGGAGAAGGAAGGGAAAAATGAACGGGGGAAATCAGAGCAGGAGACGAACCATGACAGACCATGGACTCCGGGAAACAATCTGACGGTTTCAGAGGGGAGGAGGGTGGGGAATGGGCTAGGCCGATGATGGGTATTAAGGAGGGCATGTATTGCATGGTGCACTGGGTGTTATAAGCAAATAATGAATCATGGAACACTACATCAAAAACTAAGGATGTACTGTATGGTGACTAACATAACATAATAAAAAAGTTAATTTAAAAAAAGTAAAAAAAAAAAGAAAGCAGCCAAGACTTAATAAATTACAGCAAACCTTTTAATTGCTCTATGTCTTCTGGGGAGAAATACATTTTGAGAATATACGCAGCTAATTTCAAATCGATGTTGTTGGTTTAAAAACTGAGGATGTAAGTAGGTGGAAATTGATGGGCTTAAACACAAAGTTCTTACCTTTGTCTGATGCAAGAACTGTGATATTGTATATACCACCTCTGACACTCTCTGCCTCTCTATCCAGGCTTCTGAAAATCGTGATCGATCCTTCGTTTTCATCAACTGTGACCCACCCTTTCGGATCAGTTAATTTCTTATACCTGTTGGGAATGATGAATTAAAATAGCAAACTGTATCATAGGCCAAATTACAATTCTGGCATCAGCACAAGTTATGAATTTTAAAAACATGGTAAATTTGGGGTTAACTGAAACAGGATACCTTATACCGCTGCTACTTCTTGTTTCAGGGTCATACGCCTTATATCCATTGCTCTTTGTTCCCGCTGGCACATTTTCTTTAATTTGAACAGTTTGCACTGCGGGGCTACACTCAGGGCCCTCGTCCTGATTTTTTACATTAACAGTAACTGTTGCTGTGCTCATGACTGATCGTGAACTAGCCTCTTTCGAATACGGAGCTTCATTAACGACACCGATCTGTAGGTTCACCTGTGGTCTTTCTTCATAATTCAGTGGCTACAAAACACAAGGGTGTTGAAAATCAGATCAAGACATTTAAGATTTGGCCATGCTAACTGGCATATATAACTAGTGTTAAGAATAATCAGGAGAGTGGGGCGCCTGGGTGGCACAGCGGTTAAGCGTCTGCCTTCGGCTCAGGGCGTGATCCCGGCGTTCTGGGATCGAGCCCCACGTCAGGCTCCTCCGCTATGAGCCTGCTTCTTCCTCTCCCACTCCCCCTGCCTGTGTTCCCTCTCTTGCTGGCTGTCTCTATCTCTGTCAAATAAATAAATAAAATCTTTAAAAAAAAAAAAAAAAGAATAATCAGGAGAATATTAAATATATACCCAGAAGCCAGGTGGTGGTTGGAGGAGGGGAATGCACCTGATTCCGTATTTGGGTGGGGCCAGAAAAACAAAACAAAACAAAAACTGCTGCTCAACTGTGAGTAATATCAGAGGACCTGATAATGAATTCAAAAAGCATTTAAGGAAGGTGTTTCAAGGTTAACACTTGAGAGATTACTTTAGGAACTCCATACTCTAACCAACATGGTTATTTACTACTCCATTCATTTTGGGACAGCGTATCCTATCCTTCTGAGATGAATAAAATTATTTGTACCTGGTTTGGGGTAGAAAACGTGGGTCAAATTTTACAAAATGTTTTTTAGAGAGGGCAGAGAAGAAAATAGAAAGCTCATGGACGTTACACTTTCCTTTTTTAGCTCTTCCATCCCAGTTACGTTTTAAAGAACTGGTAGTACCAAATTTAATGGAAGGTTTTTACTTTATCTTGCCTGATATGTAGCTGTAATGACATTTCCTGCACAACAGAAATTCTGTCAGGTCCTGGACTTCACAGAGATAAAACTGCTTCTTAGAATACTGAGGATTAGGGCAGGGGTTGGATGAGAAAAGAAAGAGGATTCCAAAGACATTGCTTTGCTGTTTTGAACAGAGAAATTAACCCATAAACTGCAGTTAATTTTCACCATTGCAAGAAAAGGATTTGTCATTTTGATTCATGCTCTTTGTGAACATGTACAAAAGGGAAAATCCACGGACCCAGAAGTTCTTTAACTAGAACATTAAAGATGCACAGAAATAAGACTATGACTGTGTCCAAAGCAGGTGGCTCTATGGGCTAACTGGCTTCTGAATTGGCAGGGAGGTCTTCTGAGATGTTGCAGAAGAGTGTTAGAAGGAGGTTTCACAAGTATTTGCGTCTTTGAATGGTTGAGGATTCCCATTCTCAATCGAGAAAAAAGCTAAGGTTGTAATGTATGCCAGATATAGATGAACAAATTTATAAATGCTGTCCCTGTGGGTCTCACCATTTGGGAAATTCAGGAAATAAGTGGGGGCTCCCTGACCCAGCTATAGAAAGAATAGGCTAGGAAAGTTTGGCGCTGTCCCATGGGCATCAAGGCTGTGTAGGTTTTTGTTGTGTGTTTTTTTTTTTAAGATTTTATTTATTTATTTGACAGAGAGACAGACAGCCAGGGAGAGAGGGAACACAGCAGGGAGTGGGAGAGGAAGAAGCAGTCTCCCAGCGGAGGAGCCTGATGTGGGGCTCGATCCCAGAACGCCGGGATCACACCCTGAGCCGAAGGCAGACACTTAACGACTGAGCCACCCAGGCGCCCCAAGGCTGTGCAGTGTTTTAATTGTTAGGACATGTCAGTTACAAAGTGGATACTACTGAACACACACACACACACATAATATTATTTTAAATACATGACTTTATAAAAGGTTCCCCAATATGAATATACTCATCCCATTATAGATACGGAGAACCCAGCATTTATATTTACTTACGTATCTATTTTATTCCTATATTTACCAGAATTCCCTTCTTTTCTTTAAGCTCTAGTAAGCTAATCTATGATATTATAAGCTACAAATAACTAATTTACCAATTTATTCTTACCTTAACCACACACAGAACTCCTTCATTGGTTTTGGGGTCTGTTACTATTTTAAAATTCCCATTCTCATTGCCCTTTAAAATGGTATAATTCGCTCTCCAATTAGCAGTATTCATTAAATCCTTATCCTCAACAGTAACACGCAAGATTTCCACATCAACTGTATTTTCTTCCACTGATGTCACATACTAAAATCATAAAAACAATAAAAAAGCCTTAATTAGTAACTATCACAAATAGAGCACTGTGGGAAATAAACGTAGTTCTTCTAATTTCCAAGGACTATGTTTACAGGATTTTAAACCCTAAATCCAAATTATTGTCATGTGATTGGGGATACTGCATTTGAAATCATGGGGCAGGCATGGATGGAGTTATGCATGTTTAGCAATTAACACCGGCTTGTACATTTTTCTTTTATTACTATCATGTACTTACAGAAGTACGGGTAAATGTTGGCAAGTTGTCATTTACGTCTCCAATATTGATGATGCAAGTTGAAGTTGTGTGCAAACCGAAATATTGACCATCCATGTCTTGTACTTTTATTTTCAACTGGTATTTATCAATTACCTGAAAAGAAAGAATTTACTTATTGAGTGAAAGCAACATTGTAAATGAGACCTTATTTTTCACTCTGTAATTTTTCTTGCATTAAAAATTTCACTCTGTATTTTTCTTGCATGAAATGTCATAGTTTTCATGTATTGGCAAATGAATAATTTCCTCACACTAGTAATTTCTTATTAATTTTTTAAAAGATTTTATTTATTTATTTAACAGACAACCAGCAAGAGAGGGAACATAGGCAGGGGGAGTGGGAGAGGAAGAAGCAGGCTTCCAGAGGAGGAGCCTGATATGGGGCTCGATCCCAGGACTCTGGGATCACGCCCCGAGCCGAAGGCAGACACTCAACGACTGAGCGACCCAGGCACCCCTTAATTTATGAAAATAGAGTAGATTCCCAAATTTAAAGTGCTACTCTATATAGAATATAGAAAAGCTGGTTTTAGTTTTACTCACCAGAAAGAGAAGCTGTAGCCGTAACACATTTTAAATTGCCTAGCAGTTAATCAAAATCTTTATCTCCTATCCAAAGTACATTCTTAGGTTGGAAAATATATAGCAGTGACTCTTAAATTAGTCTTGAATAATAAAGTAAAATAGCCTCCCATAAGAAAGGCAGATTTTAAATATTTACATTTGTAAAAAGATCTGGAACTGTAATTTTTTTTTTCTCTCTATAGAAAATGTAATCTGGTTCTTAGGGCTTTACATTCATCAGGGATTGTAGAAGGCTCATTGCTAGTTTAAAAAAAATGTGTTTCTGCTCATAATGGTTTCATCTATCATAACTATTGAGGCATGAAAGGATTAAAAGCAACTTTAATACTGACGCCTTCCAGGGGCGCCTGGGTGGCACAGCGGTTAAGCGTCTGCCTTCGGCTCAGGGTGTGATCCCGGCGTTATGGGATTGAGCCCCATGTCAGGCTCTTCTGCTATGAGCCTGCTTCTTCCTCTCCCTCTCCCCCTGCTTGTGTTCCCTCTCTCGCTGGCTGTCTCTATCTCTGTCGAATAAATAAATAAAATCTTTTAAAAAAAAATACTGATGCCTTCTGGATGAATTTTAGGAGCCTTGGGTTCTTTCCTTAACTCTAAAAATAACAAATGTAATCTCTCTGGCAGCTGGAAAAGTCTTTTTAGCTAGGTTATCTCTTCTATAAAATGATGATAATACCTTTTCTATATAATTCACATCTTTTCATAAGACAAAATATGTAAAAAACCATCCTGCCCTTTTACCAAGAACGTTTACCCTTCTCTCAATTCCTTCACTTCTTAAACTATCTTGTCCATTATGTCTTCCCTAAAATAAAACTAAAATTTCTCTTCCTCTATGCTTTTTATACACGATTTTCCTGATGTACTCTTTTCTCATCATCAATCACATATGCAGAGTTGAAAAATACTGGTCTCATTTAAAAACTCATGCTAGTCTACTTTCAAGAAGAGAATACATATTTTGTTTGTAGTGAATTAAGATTTATTCAAAATAATCAACTGGCTGATAAAACAAAGAAAGAAATGAAGGTTGGGGCCTAAATATGAACTTGCAATATCTTCAGATGGAAGAAAAATTATGATGTTTAAAGAGCTTAAGGGGTTGAAGGGAACAGATGACAGCTGGGATCCTGGCATCAGTAAGTGTCCCCAGAGCACGTGGGTAAAAACACTCGGAGACTCCCTTCATTAGTCCAATGTTTTCAACTGACTTATTAGGAGGAGCTACGCAAGACTTGATAAAAGAGGATTTGGTCTATAATCTGCTTTTCCTGAGCACATACATTCCATGAAGAATCCATATAATTTCGGGAGCTATCACTGCAATTTATTTGCTCATTTATTCTGCAAATGATACTGTATTCTTCACTGGTATGTACAGTAAGAACAAATGAATTTATAAGAAGGACATCTATCATTATTCAGAGTACCATATCTGGAAGACGTTATATCTTAATAAAGTGAATCTGTCACTTCAAGGAACACAGCTATTTGTTGTCAATGATAAATTGGAGTTTCAAACAAAAATGAGACTTCTGGAAAACTTTTATCAACCACTGTGATATCAATGGAGGTGAGAAGGTGACTTTTTTCCTATATTGCTTAATGACATGTGTTAATCTATGAAAGATTTACATAACTCAGGGAACCACTATTTTCCAAATGGTCAACACATGATGTTACAAAATTATACATGGATAAATTGTCCAGAGTACAAGATACACCGATGGGTTTTAATATAACAGAGTATGAGCTCCTTGATAAGGCTTTAGAGTGCGCATTTATGAAACTAACATATATGAAACAAAACTTGTCAAGTTTTGGTGTAGCATCAAAGGAGTAGCCACAATGATCTGAAATTACTATTAAAATACTCCTCTCTTTTGTAACTTCGTATCATGTTGGATTTTCTTTATATACTTTATCTAAAGCTACATATTTTAACAAACTGAATGCAGTAGGAGATAGGAGAATCTACCAGTCTTATATTAGGCCAGGTTTTAAAGAGACTTGGAAAAATGCGTTATAGTGTCATTTTCAGTAAATTATTAAGGAAACTTGACTTTGTAAAACATACATTTCAAGAGAGAAAAATTAGCAGTTCAAAATTAGCACACTGCAAGGTTAGTGACCTCCATCAGCATACTTACGAACTTTTCTAAACTTAGATTCACAACATGCTTTTCACAAACACATCTACCGGTGCTCCACAGAGACCTATACAGATATGATTCAGTGGCGATGTGATAATCAGGTTTCGTCCGCTGACATTTAGGTTACCTCTCTGTCTAGCTGAGATGAGGACGTGGTGATCACGCCTGTAGTCGGATGCATGGAAAAGAGCGTGGGGTACGCGGGCAACTGCTCGATGATGGAGTACTTGAGACGCGTGTGCATCGTGTCAGGTTCGTCCTTGTCAGTTGCACATACCTGTCCCACAGTAGAACCTACATATTGAAAAATCCTCCTTAATTTCCAAAACGTCTACATTTTCTACTTTCCCTTTATTTCATTCCTTTCCATCTACCTCAAAAAGATTTGGGGCCACTTAATTATATGGCAGAGCAATAGTTTTTATGTGTTTGCAGACTTCTATATGAAGTATCATTTTTAAAAGTTCCCAGCATTCTAACAATTGGGAAATAAATAGTATTTACTGTATTTACTGTATACTTTTATAAATGTTGATAAAAACCATCCACTGCCTATGTATTTGTAGACTAAAGAATTCTAACTACTCTTTATCCTTTTTCAATTTGTAAGTCTGCCTTTAAATTGATCAAATAGTCAAAAATGTGTCCAAAACTCTTGGTTTAGTTAGATCTTTCTGGAAGACTCAAGAACTGCCTACTGACTTCCAGCTGATAGGGTCCATTGACATAAGATTGAGAAAACCTTTGTACTACTCTCAATGACGTTTATGATTGCTCAAAGTACTGTCAATCATTTAATCAGTATGGAATATCAGTAGATCTCTTCAAGGCTAAGATTTCAATTGCTCAAAGACTTACTCTTTCTAGAATGTGTTCTCTTAAAAGTATTTCTTTTATCTCACATAGGAAGTAATTGAGTAATTTCTCTAGTTTTCAGGCACTAGGCTGGGCATTCCAGGTGTATGATGCATCATTTAATCTTCACAACAATCTCGCATATTAATAACCCATTTTACAGATACGGAAACTAAGGTCTGTCAGGACTAGGAAACTTGCCCAGGGTCACAGCACACAGCTAGTGAAAGGCAGAGCAAAATTCCACCCACAGCAACCCTGATTGGCAAGTCCCCTGTTCTGGTCGGTGGAATATGCTGCCTCCCAATGGTTACACTGAAATTCAATTTATGAATTAAAACATTAAGTTGCCAAACATTGTTAAGGTAGGTACGCACCAACTCTGCAATTTTCAGAAACTGTAAAAACGTAAGTTGTTTCTGTAAAAATTGGGTAGTTATCATTTTCATCCTCAATTCTGATTACCAGGGGCAGTGGAAGCTCTGGAGTATACCCATCTGGAGTTGTGGCGAAGGCAATTAGCTGTGAAGAGTCAAATAAGGAAAAAAGCAAAATTAAAATTTGGTTCCAATTTCCGTTGGCTTTAATTTGGAGACTGTTCAGCATTGCAGTGTGAGTTTCACCATTTGTTATTGTTTGATGATGCGGACATAACTTTAATGACACAGAAGGTGGTTAATCTCATGGTATACTACAACATTTTATGTTTATCTAATATAATAACATAAATAATTTTGGTTTCTTTACTAGTGGTCTGTTGTTAATGAGTGTAACAGCTTTTATTATTATTTCCCCAGAACAGTCTTGAAGATTATTTTGTGGGATTTGTTTTGTTTTGTTTTATAAAGTTTTTTCTTTTAATCCCAGTTGTTAACATAGAGTTATTATTAGTTTCAGGTGTACAATACAGTGATTCAACACTTCCATACAACAGCCGGTGCTCATCACAAGAGCACTCCTTAGTCCCCATCCCCTATTTTTCCCATCCCTCTACCCACTTCCCCTCTGGTAACCATCAGTTTGTTCTCTATAGTTAAGAGTCTGTTTCTTGGTCTGCCTCTCTCTATTTTTCCCTTTGCATGTTCGTTTTGTTTCTTAAATTCCACAACGAGTGAAATTATATGGTATTTGTATTTCTCTGACTGATTTATTTCACTTAGCATAATACTCTGTAGCTCCATCCATGGCATTGCAATGGCAAGATTTCATTCTTTTTTATGGTTGAATAATATTCCACTGCATATATACACCACTCTTCTTTATTCATTCATCTATCAGTGGACACTTGGGCTGCTTCCATAATTTGGCTATTGTAAATAATGCTGCTATACACATAGGGGTGCTTGTATCTTTTTGAATTAGTGCTTTTGTATTTTTTGGGTAAATGCCAAACAGTGTGATTACTGGATTGTAGGGTAGTTCTATTTTTAACTTTGTGAGGACTCCCCATACTGTTTTCCACAGTGGCTGCACCAGTTTGCATTCCCATCAACAGTGCAAGAGAGTTCAGGGCGCCTGGGTGGTTCTGTCAGTTAAGCATCTGACTTCAGCTCAGGTCATGACCTCTGGGTCATGAGATGTGATCTCAGGGTCACATTGAGCCCTGCCCCGGAGGCCTCTGGCTCAGCAGGTAATCCACTTCTCCCTCTCTCTCTGCCCCTCCCCCCAACTCATGCCCGCTCACTCTCTCTCTCTCTCAAATAAATATATAAAATAAAATCTCTCACTAAAAGAAATGCAAGAGCCTTTTCATGGTTTCAGGTCTCACATTTAATCCATTTTGAGTTTATTTTTGTGTATGGTGTAAGCAAGTGTTCCAGTTTCATTCTTTTCATTCTTTTGCATGTAGCTGACCAGTTTCCCAACACCATTTGTTGCAGAGACTGTCTTTTTCCCATTCCCAATTCATTCCTCCTTTGGTGAAGATTAATTGACCATATAATTGTGAGCTTATTTCTGGGTTTTCTATCCTATTCCATTAATATAGGTCTCTATTTTTATGCCAGTACCATACTGTTTTGATCAGTACAGCTCTGTTTATCTTTTTTAAAAAGATATTATTTATTTATGTATTTGAGAGAGAGAGAGAGAGGGAGCACAAACAGGGGGAGGGGCAGAGGGAGAAGCAGACTCCCCGCTGAGCAGGGAACCCGATGCAGGGCTCCATCCCAGGCCCCTGGGGTCGTGACCTGAGCTGAAGGCAGATGCTTAACCGACTGAGCCACCAGGTGCCTTTTATTTTTAAAGATTTTATTTTTTTTAGGTAATCTCTACATCCAACATTGGCTCAAACTCACAACCCTGAGATCAAGAGTCACACGTTTCACCAAATGAGCCAGCCAGGCGCCCCCCTTAGTAGAGCTCTGTAATGTAACTTGAAGTCTGGAATTTTTGTTTTTATTTTTCAAGACTGCTTGGCTATTCAGGGTCTTTTGTGGTTCTATACAAGTTTTAGGATTGTTTGTTCTAGTTCTGTGAAAAAGGCTGTTGGTATTTTGATAAGGATTGCATTAAATCTATAGATTGTTTTGCATATATGGGCATTTTACCAATATTCGTTCTTCCAATCCATGAGCCTGGAATATCTTTCCATCTATTATTTTGTTTTGTTTGAAAGTTTCCAGTGCATGGGTTTTAAATACCACTCTCTGGATCTTCATTAACTTTGGATTCTTAAGATGCCAAATTCCCCAGTGCAGTTAACTAGAATATTATCTTATATTCTACTAATTAGAATTTCATGCATATTGGCAGTTATATTTAGATAATTCTCTTCATGAGAACTTTTTACTTTAAAAAAGGAAAGTCAGAAACAGGACAAATGCACGGCTATAAATTGTGTGTGGAATGCAATTTCTTTCTTTTAATTTTATAATATGAATTTCAATTCCAATTTTTCTCATAACAGCTCTCAGAGAATGCAAACATCACAGGTACTTAGAAGGCCAACTTGTAGCAATTCCAAACCTAAATATTCGATTCTGGGGATGCCTGGGTGGCTCAGTTGGTTAGTGTCTGGCTCTTGGTTTCAGCTCAGGTCATGATCTCAGGGTCACGAGTTCAAGCCCTGTATCAGGCTCCCTGCTCAGCACACAGTCTGCTTGAGATTCTTTCCCTCTCCCTCCCTCTCTGCCCCACTCCCCAGTCAGGCATGCTCTCTCTATATATAAAATAAATTTAAAAAAAAAAAGGTAAAACTATCATACAAGACCAATCTAAGAATCTAATGCTCTTTATTCTATAAAGCTCTTTTTGCTTCAAGTCTGTGCTACTAGATGGAGCCAGAGCATAGACAAGCTCAGAGAACAGAAAAAGGTAAACAAATTGAGAATGGGAGATGAAACAGCCAAGCTTAATAATTACTAATACAATATGTAAACTTCAGACTTTACCTCAAAAGAGTCATACTCCTCACGATCTACAGCCCGAGTACAGTACAGGTTTCCAGTGTCTCTCTCTACGTAAAATAAATTCTTAGGTTCTCGGTCCACCCCAGGTCCTCTTATGGAATAGTATATAGTGTAGTTTTGTGCAGTGTCAGATTGAATCTAGAAAATAGATATTATATACATAAGAGACAAATTTTTAATTCAGCAAAACTTTCATCTCTATATACTTATGCAATCATATTGCCATTTTTGTTGCAATAAATATTTGCTCCCTTTAATTTATTATCATGTATGAATAAAAGACAGCAATAGAATAAAGCAGCCCAATAACTGAGAAATTTCAAGAGCAAACATGAGGAAAACAATGCAGAAGTGTCTTAGTTTTCCAGAATAACTGAGAAATACTTTAAAGGTTAAATGTACCTATGTGGACCAAACATTTAAGACTTTAACTGTCTGAGTAAACAAAGTATTCTGAGTATGAAAAATTACCCTTTTGTCAATTTTTTAAGCTTGAATTTTTATTATACATCACATAACATTTGAGACGCTGGGTTTAAAGTTACTATCTACAGGCAAAACCATGGGAAATGCTTTCCTTAATTAGTTTCTGTTATCTGTCGGCATCTTTTTTTATTATAGAAGGTGAGGTGAAAGGGGCCGTGGAAATGAGTGAGAAAAGAAATGATGTAATATCCTGGCAAGTGTGATATTCTGGTACTTGATTCAAAAAGCAATTTTTTTTTCAAGTTTTTTTGATCCTCTTAGTAAGATCTTGACTATAAGTCAGGATGACTAACAGCTATTTTCAAATGATTTCTTTCCCTACTTTAATACGCTCTTCTCTCAACTGTATTAAATTTATTGGTGGGATATAAAGGAGAGTTATCTTACAAATTTCAAGAACTGAGAGAAAAGAAACCCAAGTCAAGGACTGAATGGTCATAGCAATGGAGAGTGGAAGAAGGCAAGATTTGCTGGGGTTGCTACTAAATTTAAAAAGAGAGAAAATGTGGCTCCAGTGTGATTTAAGTAGTAGATTTGGGGATAAACAATAGAAACGATGTATATGTCTTTTGCCCTTCACGGCATTTGTCCTGGCATCAGCAATTTCATCTATTATGGAAGACGTTTTGGGGTTTTTAGACTATGCCGACGGGACATGCTGGCTCGTATGAAAATTCATTAAGGAACCATGTGTTTGAGAGTGCTAGATGGGTTTTACAATTTCATAAATGGACTTTGCGTGACTAAAACTGCAAAAATGTGTATGCTGGTATAAAGATATCTATTTGTACCCAGTTATCGAAACATACAATACACATATTCACTCATGTACTCATACAAAATGTTTTTAAGATAACTGCATATTCATTGTCCAAATTTAAAAAAGAAAAATGGAGACCATAAACTTTCACAGTGAAAGGAAAGTAAATTGTACCTGTTGAAGAAAAAGTGGGAAAGGACCCAAGGAATTCTCTAGCATTGAACAAGGAATAGGAGCCCATCTTCTCTTGGCACGTCTTAGAACTTTTTCTTTAGAATGCCTCTTCTTTAGTACCTCAATTTAGAACACAGGAAAAAAATAATAAAGTCCATATTACTTTATTCACAAACATTGACACTCTGACACATTTCTCAGGAAGATTAACTGGAAAGGTGTAAGACCATGGTGGAAAACCAAACTAAATGTCAACACTGCAAAAAGATAACAAAGAAATAGCGGTCCTAACTGTTATCACATCAATCCTTTTGAGAAAATAATTTGGTATGAATATGGAAGAAAGAGAGATGGAATTGGAAGCCTAGAAGCAAAATTAAAAAACCAAAAATAAAACCAACAATGTTACTGTTGCCATATTGCCATGCAAAACCATGGGAGGAGAGAGACGCAAAGATAAAGTGAGTGACCTTGTAAATCCAGCATATGCACCTTGCACTCACCAGCAACTAGGGAGAGCCAGGAGCCAACAGAGAGATCTGTGTCAGAACGAGGAGAGAAAAATGGTGGTAACTCTCAAGCTGCTGCAGTGAATAATGGCTGATGGTTGAATAGAAATCATCTGGATCTTTGGTGTCAGAGTCCAATAAGCACGCATGAGGTTCCTCAACCTAAAATAGTCACCTACTTTTTTAAGACTACCAATTATGCTGTCTAAGATATGTATAGACCTCCAGAGACAGAGTTTCAAAATTTATTTTGGAAATCTATTCTACAGGAAAGATTAAGAAATGCTTCTTTGTGTCTAATCTCAAGTTGTCATGCTGCAGCCTCCCAATTTCTCTGTTTATGTCCCAAATGAAAAGCAATTACAACCTAGAATAACTCATGAGGCAAAACTTTTTTTCCACCATTTGAACACTGCTAAGTTGCATGACGGTTTCCATTCTTCATCAAGCTGAACTATCCCACATCCTCTCTGATTCCACCTCTTCCCTGATAATGTTACACCTGCAGAAAACAATTCATTACACTTCATTTTTATAGTCTGGTGTACCTTTGTTTGATGCTGTAAAAGAACAAGTATTTTCTTTTCTTCTTGGTTCTCAGTGTCGTAAAGTAATATGGTAAAACTTCTCTCCTCTGAGGACAGAAGAACAGCATTTGTTGTATAGACAGAACCATCTTCTAAAATTTGGAAATCAGGATCACTTGAATGAATTAGATTTGCAGATTGAAAGCACTCCTTCAGGTTAACTGTAGAAAATATACACAGCAATCGTTTGTAAGGTAAAACAAAATAATATATAGTATTAACAGCAATCTATGTATTTGGGGGTGGGGAGACAAAAATTACACTGACACTTGTAAATGCTGCATTTTTAAGAGTACATATGAAACTATATGGTTAATTAAATTGTGCATAAACACATATATCACTTCTAATACCTACTTTATATCTGTTTAAAAAAGAGACATTTGTCCTAAAACAAACGCATGTGAGTTCCAGTGTTTTATGTGTAAACCAACACCAAAAGAAGTTTTTCTTTATTAACTGAAATTAGCGGTAGAGGAACACATGAGAACTTAAGTTAAACAGAATCTAGAAAATTAATCAGCAGTTATTAAATTAAAATATTTAACTCTTTCCATCTATTGTTAGAGTCATTATATTCTGTGTTCTCACTGGTCTGCTCTTTCCTTGTATGTTTATGTGAAAAAAATTAATTGATAAGGGGCTCTTGAGTGGCTCAGTTGGTTTAACGTGGGACTCTGGATTTCAGCTCAGGTCATGATCTCAGGGTTGTGGGATCCATGCTGAGTGTAGCCTTCCTCGGATTCTCTCTCTCCCTCTGCCCCCACCTCTGCTTTCTCTCTCTCTCTCTCTCTCAAAAAAAGTAATAATAATTGATAAGAAGCAATTTGTAGAAATATTTTTGTAAAATACCAAACTGTTTAATGGTTAAAATCCAAAAACAATACCTTTAAACTCAAGAAATAGATTCAATACTATTTCTCAATTTCATAAAAGTACGTTATAACATATACCATCACACCCAGGTAGTATGAATATTAATAATTATTTATTACTCAAACTAAACCTTTTTATCTACTTCATTTAATCATATTTTTCAATAAAGGACAATATTTCTTTTACTGGAATGACATTATGTGTATTACAAATTATAATGTATTATATGAGTTTTAACTATTAATTCCAATGCAGCTATCCTTCTAAAAATTACACTAATTTTACAAGACCATACCAAATAAGATTTATTACACATTTTAGCAGTTTCTTACCTCTACCAACAAATTTCTCAGCATCTAGTTGGGAGGGAACATGTAATATGACTTTTCTGCAGGCATCACAGGTGAATGTTAAGATCTAAAACATCAAATCAGTATTATGCATTAGAAAAGATCCTTTTAATCTCTACATAGTTTATACAAATTAGAAATTGGTATAATTATAAATTAGTTTATACAACTAGCAGAATAAAATTTAAAAACATACACTGCAGTAGAAATCAGAACAAAATTGTATGGAGAGGAAGAATAAAACAAAAGACCAAGAGTCACGGCTCCCCCCTTCACAAAGCACATAAACTCCAAGAATTCCTTTCCCTCTTGGGTTCTGTTTCCTATTCTGCAAAAAGGACGTAATAGTACACTCACTAGCTAATGTAGGGAGTATCTTGAGGAACGAATGACAACCAATGTGAGAGCACTAAAAACCTGGGTAGGCAGCACAGGTATGTGAATAGGAAAAACAACCAAAACCAAATTTACAGAGTCAGCAAAGTGTTTCAATTCATAGTCAATTGCCTATGAACTATGGTACCAAATCAATATCTTAAGCAAAAACCCAAAGCTTTAAAGAGAAGCATCCACTCATTTCACGGAGCGACTGGGAGATTATCTATGACCCCACACAAACAAGCACATAACTTTGAAATATGAATTTATTTTGAAGGTGCATCTTCTCACAAGTGACCAGTAAGGTCATTTTACAAAATATTTCACTTAAAATTTTTGAAATGAGTTAGTGATTTATGGTAACAAATTCCAATACAATATATATTTGAACACAGTGAAATGTAATTCTGTTCTTTCTAAAACTGTATAATGCATGCTTCTGAAAGATTCACCATTCTATAGTTTTGCAAAGGCTTTTGACCAAAAGCAAGAGGGCTGACTAGCACTGACACTGTATTTACAAAGTCTATAAACACAAATTAAAATAATCAAAATTTGGATTAAAATTTGTGTTTCTAATACACATTTTTATTTCCACTACACATGCCAACATACATTTAATTAATCAATTTAAATTATATAGGAAGGATCAGGCAAGGCAGTGATTACATGTCATGTGGAAAGTAGGGCGGAAGAGACTATTTGGATTGGAAATTAAAAGATGAGAAGAATGTTCACTGGCTGCATCGTCTTAGAACAGGAGTAAAATGAGACGTGCGAGGAGTCCAACTCAAGGTGGTTGAAAGCATGCATCTACTTCTTCGGTCAACCAGCATTTACTGGTTGCTTACTACGTACAAGGCAGTTGCTTACTACGTACAAGGCAGTTGCTAACTACGTACAAGGCAGTTGCTTACTACGTACAAGGCAGTTGCTAACTACGTACAAGGCAGTGTTCAGCAGTGAACACGCAAAGTCCTCGACCTCACAGAGATTACCTTATAGTGAGAGGTAAAAAAACAAACACACAAAAGTCATATAATGCCAAGAGATAAATGTTATGAGAAAAATAAAGCAGGGAGAAAAGGTGACAAAGGGAAGACCAGAGGCCTGAACAAAATGAGGAAGCAAACCAGTTCACTGGGAAAGAGTCTTCCAGGTGGAAGAAAAACCAGAACAAAGACCCTGGAAGAGGATTTTACCTGGTGTGTGAGAGGAACCAAAAGGCAGTCATGGTAGGAAAACACAGTGAGGGAAGAGTGATACAAGAGGATATTAAAGGGACAGTCATGGGCATATCACATATGGTCTAAAAGACCATAGTAGGAGTGTAGCTTTTATTCTGAGCACAGAGAAGCAACCATAGGTTTAGAAGCTGTGGAGTGACATAATGTGGTGAGCATTTACACAGACTTATTCTGGTGGCCCTGTGAGAACAGCCTACATACAGGAGCACTTGGGCAGCTCAGCCAGTTAAGCGGCTGCCTTTGGCTCAGGTCATGATCCCAAGGTCCTGGGATCAATCCCCACATCGGCCTCCTTGGCTTCTCCCTCTGCCTGCCGCTCCCCCTGCTTGCACGCGCGCTCTCTCTCTCACTCGCTCTCTGACAAGCAAATAAAATATTTTTTAAAGAGAGAGAGAACAGACTATACAGAGAAGCAAGAGTGCGAGCAAGACCGGTTGGGAGGTTCAGCAGAAATGTATGAGAGGGAGGATGGTGCCCTGGACTAAGGTGAAAAGAGCAGAGAAGTTGAAAAATGGCTGGATTAATTCAACACTTTAGAGAACAGTATCCTGGACATCCATTCATTCATGCATTTAACTAATATTTACTGAATGTCAACTATGTACCAGACACAGAGCAGTAAACACGATTCTCACGCAACATTCAATTCAAGGGTGAGACAGTCATCATTTCAATAAAGTAGGACAAACGCTCGAGAGGTACAGGGTGCTATAGGACAGCAGGCGGGACCAGCCTCGCGCAAGAGCTGGGCGAGGTCACCTGGAGAGTGGCTGTACGTTAGCCACGTGAACAGGAGGCAGAGCTTCTATGTTCCAAAGACAGAAACGGCGTATGGGAAGCCCAGAGATGACACAGGTCTGAAAACAAAATCTTGAAAGGCTGATGCTCACCGCACAGGAGGGACAAAGTGTAAAATGGATGCAGGGGTGCCTGGCTGGCTCAGTCGGTAGAGCATGTGACTCTTGAACTCGGGGTTGTAAGTTCGAGCCCCACTTTGGGTGTAGAGATTACTTAAAAATAAAACCTTACAGGGCGCCTGGGTGGCTCAGTTGTTAAGCGTCTGCCTTTGGCTCAGGGCGTGATCCCAGCATTCTGGGATCAAGCCCCACATCAGGCTCCTACACTGGGAGCCTGCTTCTTCCTCTCCCACTCACCCTGCTTGTGTTCCCTCTCTCGCTGGCTGTCTCTCTGTCAAATAAATAAAATCTTTATAAATAAATAAATAAATAAATAAATAAAACCTTATAAAAGAAATAAAAGAAAATGGATTCAGAGAAGTAGGTGTAGGGTAGATTCTGAACGGTGTTAACAAAATTTCTGGATCTTTTTTCCCCTATGGATAATAAGAAACTGAAGATTTGCTTTAAGTGGATAAATGACATAAGCAGCTTCCTACTGGAATAAGGTGAGTCTGAGCAGTGTGGAGAACGGATCAAGGGAGTAATTTTCATTTCCAATAACGGCAGCTAGGTCATTCAGGGGGAAAAAATGCCAAAACGAAAAATGATGGATATGTTTTTTTGTTAACCGTCCTAACCCATCTAGCAAAGAATTGCTGGGCAGAGACAGAGATCAAGTTCACAGAGTGGTAATCAGACACCACTTCTGATCTGAAAAAACTAGCCTCTGGTTGTCTGGCCTCAATAAAACAGACGAAAATCAAAACACAGGCCTGCCTAAGATCTAAAAGAAAGGCTGTCCACATTAATCTGGGACCCCAAAAGTAAAGCCTTCACTGTAGAGGGATCCTGAAGCAAACTCGTCCTTGAATGGATTTGTGATCTACATTCACATTACTCGCTTGGTCTGAGAACGGTAAGCCAAGCCACTGATTAGTTTAAAGAAGGCCTGGCATGTAATCACCACCATAGGTGCTGAAAGACATTTCACCAAATTCAATAACGATCCTTAGATTACAAAAAAAAAAAAAAGTCCCCCAAGGGAGTTAATAAGTACTTCTTCAATATTTTTTTATTATTTATTATTTATTAATTATTTTTAAATCATATTATGTTATAATCACAACATCTACAGGAAAGCATTAGCAGCAGCCCCACTAAACTCAGAAACATAGACTTTTCAAGGTCATCATTTACAGTTAACATTACATTAAAATATATCAGGCAAGAGGGAAATGTTAGATGACATATGGATTGGAAAGGAAGAAGTAAAAAAAAAAATCTCTATTTGCATTTGATATGACTACCTGAAAACTCAAAGAAATCAACTAATAAATTACTATGAATCAATAAGAAAATTTCAGTAAGGGAGCAGCAGAAACAACCATTAAAATACAGAAATCTTAGTCTTTATACACATAAATACAAGTTAAATAATATAATGAAAAGGAAGGAATCATTTTCAAAAGCAATAAGAAGTTCAAAGGCCAAGGAGTAAACTTAACAAGAAACATGTAAAGCCTACTTGAGAAAAATCTGAAAACACTTCTGAAGGACAGGAAGGTAGACTCACACAAAAAGAAAGATATATCATTATTGTGGATAGAAAAAAAATCAGTATAAATATATCAATTTCCACTAAGTTAAATTATAAATTTCATGATGTTAATAAAAATCTTAACAGTATTTTTTCTGGAACTAGACATGCCGATTTAAAAGGTCAGAAGGAAAAATAATTAACTAAGAATAGATAGGAAAATTATGAAAAAGAAAAGCAATGATCGGATATTAGACCTAACATATTTAAAAATTCTATGAAGTCTCAATAATTAAAACTGTGGTGTTATATATGAATAGGCAGAAACACATTATGCATAAAAATTGGAAATGAAGAAGTAAAACAGTTTCTATTTGCATGTTATAACTGTATACAGTCCATAAATGCTGTAACTTTGTTTCATTCACCAACAATTTATAGTTCCTATTTTGCCTCATTCTTCCCCATGCCGTGTGTTGTCAAACTTCTGGATGTTTGCCAAATGAGGAACATGTCATTGCAGTTTAACTACATCTTTTCTTATTATGAGTGAGGCTAAAATATTTTTATGGGCCATTTTTATTACTTTATGGGACTTTTTCATATCCATGTTCATGTTAGACTATTTGATTTATAAGACTCTTTACATACTTGTAGATAAGCCTTTTAAAATATGATCTGCAATTTTTTTCCAATTTGTTACCTCTGACTTTGCTTATAATATTTTTGTGTATTTTATGATGTGGTTTGTGCTTTTTGCCATGCAC
This sequence comes from Ailuropoda melanoleuca, assembly GCF_002007445.2. NCBI lineage: Eukaryota > Metazoa > Chordata > Mammalia > Carnivora > Ursidae > Ailuropoda > Ailuropoda melanoleuca. The sequence continues at coordinate 869,438 of NW_023234215.1, read as the reverse complement.
AAAGTGTGTGTGTACCTTAATATAATTGATTTATATTATTTCTAATATTTATAATATATTTATATTAATGGTTATAATTTGATATAATTGGTTTTCTCAACATTAATAAATGGCTTTTGAAATCTAAGCCACGTGAACCACAGATAGGCCTTCTTGACTCCAAACTTAAATAGGAATCCATCATGTTTTCTTCTATTAACTGTATGGTATATGTTACATTTAAACCTTTCACCCGTTTGGACTTTTCTGTGTTCTGCACGAGTTATGGGTTCGATCTTATCTTTTGCTAAATGACTGCCTAGATCATGTAGTCTCATACTATATACATATCATATCATATCATAAAATAACATATCATACCATATAATATAGTATAACATGCTATATAATATATAATACAGTATATTATATTTAGTATACTTAGTATACTATACTTAGTATAGTACTATACTACTATATATATATATATATATATATATATCCTCAATGATGTGATATGCCATCCATTATAAAATAGCTTTCCATCTCGTCATGTACAATCTTTATGGAGGGGTGAAGGAGCTGATAATATCGACCAAAAGTACAGAGTCACTTATACTTTTATCCGGCAATCCCATTTCTGGTAATCTATTCTACTCTATTCATACACCTGCACATACATGAAATGACATATATACACAAGTTTATTCACTATGACATTATTTGTAATAGCAAAAAGTAATAGCAGAGGTGATGGACAGAAGCAGAAATATCCATAAGATATTTCTGAATGTAGATTTAATGGGACTTAATGATGGATTTGGGGAGGGGAGCAGTGAGGAAGAAAAAGCAAACAGCTTCCAGACATCCTACCTGAGCAACAAGGTGTATGGCGGTGTCATTCACGGAAATACAGGATATGAGAAGAAAAGCAACATTGTTTGAGAAGATAATAACTGCTGTGTCCCACCTCATACTAGGCAGAAATAAAGACTTATTGTTCAATGAAAACATCGCAACTAACAAAATAAATTTCGTATAAGGAGGCACCTGTATGATATTTCACGGACAGGACCTAGAACAGGGGAGTCTGATTCTGAGTAGTCAGGAACAGGAAGGTCAAAAGAAAAAAGGGGAGTGAATTTCAATAAAGGCACAAGCTGCAGGGTAGAATTGTATAAGGCACGGTTGATATTTAGCAATGGAGATCCCTTATGACCTTAGAGAGGGAGCAGCCTCATTAGGTGTTTAAGTAGAAACCAGAGTTCAGTGGTTAAGACACGTGTGGGTAAGGCACTATTAGGAAGCAGGGAGAAGCTGATTTGTGGAATGGTGATGGATTAATTGGGTGCATAGAAAGGAGGAAATGTAAAGGGTGTTCCCCCAGTGAATAGGAATTATTCACTCTTAATAATATCTTCTACTCAAATGCTCTTTACACATCCATCACACTTGAGGCTCACAAGCGCAAGAACCACCTGAGGCTGGCAGGACTTTGCCCCGACATGCACACACGAACACCAGAACAACTAGAAGAACTCACACCACGCCTTCCAGCTAGAATGTAGCAGGATGAGGGGTGCAGCCAGAGCCAGAGCTTTTTTTCTATTTATCCCACTTCTGGCCAGTCCACCTCTGAAGCTAAGAAAAGTCACCTTTAGTTTATTCACTTCATCGCCTTTCTTCTAGAAAGGATCTGAGATCACATATAAAGTTCTGTGTGTAAGTATACGCAAAGCAATGCTATTTATTGCCTATACCTATTACTGTCCATGCTTAATTACCCCTTTTCCTTCAAAGAACAATGGCCAGTGGTTTAAAAAGAAGCGGCAACTTTATTAGGGATCTAACCAAGTCATTTCTTTGTCATCAACTACATGTTGTAACCGTTATTTATTCCATTCTTGGTTTTCTCAACTGTAAACTATTCATCGCTGCGCACTTGGCCCTTTCTATGATACTAATGTGGCCTGGGAATTTAAGAGTTTGAAGTCCATAGAACTCTTAGAGAAAGACATTGTAATGACAGCACTACAATTTCATGACTTAAAAATTTAAGGATTTCACTGTAAACTAACAGCTGTTGAGAAGTGAAATTACCCAAATATTTCATGCCCCCCAGCTCCAGCACTCCCAGAAGGAATCTTCCTGCTGCCTGTTCTCCAGGTTTGTCCCCTTGTCCTTCAGGGACTTGAGCTCCAGCACCTGGGGCTCCACGAGAAAGGACACTACCGGGTTGAGCACTTTCTGGCACCTGGTCTATTTAATTTTTCTCTTCCTAGGGACTCAGGAAGTCCAGTCTGGGAAACCTCTGATCCCAAACTCTCCCAGGGGCTGTCCATTGGCACTGAATTCCTGTACCTTCTGCCTCCCCCGGCCATGGAATGCCAGGCTTTTCTGCCTGGGAGGGGAACCGTCCGTCCCCAGATAAAGCCACCCCTTTTCACTCTCAGGTTTGGGTGGGTGAGGTCATTGCTACTGTGTTCTTTAAAGTGGTTAAGAAGTTAGAGCGAGAGTGCATAGGAGAAGAATCCAGAAGCCTCTGTGCACCAGAGATCCGGGCGAACATTTCCCTAAAGATTAAAGGGGTGGCAACCGCACACAGTGACAAACACTGGGAACTATACAGAGGGTCACCTAAGGCCCGCCCCTCTACCGTTTCCGGGCGCGAGTGTCGAGACCACTCCTCTACACACATGCACACATGCACACACACAGGCACTGAGAGCAGCCCCCGGAAAGGTGCGTCGTCCTCCCTCCGACCCAAGGGCGAGCACTTTCCGTCGCGTCCGCCTGGCGTTCCCCTTAGCCGTGGCCGGAACGGGGCACCGAGGCAGTAGCAGACCGCACCTTCCCCGGGAACGGCAGAGGCACGGAGGAGCCGCGCTCCCCGCTCGTCCCCAGAGGCCACAGTTTTGGATGGGCGTCTGCTGGCGTCTGCGTCTCTGTCTGCCTGCGCTGATTACATCTACGATGACACCCTTCTCCTCTCCTTCGGGAGCGCGGCGCCCAGGTCGCGAACCTCTTTCTGGCAACCTTCCCCCATTCCAACAACTCCACTCGTTCAACCGGCCGGCGACCCATTAACCTCCGCTTTGCCCGCCACCCCACCCCCCACCCCGCACCTCTGCTCCCAGAATTTCCCCTGGCGCCCCATCCCGCGGAGCCCGCCCCCGGGAGCCGGCCGGCCACTCACCGTGAGGGTCAGCAGCAGTTGCCGGCAGAGGGCTCCGCTCCGGGAGCGTGTGGGGCGCGCGGGCGCCATGGGAGCACTCTGGGACGGGTCGCCGGAGAGGCGGCCGGAGGCCGGGGTGGGAAGGCTCGGCGGGGCCAAAGGCCGCGGCCGGAATGCAGTCTGGGCCGCCGCGCAGGGCGAGTGCGAGGCACAGGTGGCGGCGCGCAGGGGAGAGGCGCTTTTCCTCTGGCTTTCTCTGAAGCGCCTGCCTCGCACCCAAGGGGCTTTTCCTCCGGCCGAGGGTGGGGCTCCAGGCGCGTCCGAAAGACACCGATCGGCCCCTCCTTGGTATTTTCTCAAGTCCTCATTTCTTTAAGAGCGCAACAGGTGGGAACACCCTCTCGCCGCCACCCTTTTACCTGCGCTAGGTGTTTCTCAGCCCCGGACGCCACCTATATGCCCCATCTCGCCCCCCCGCCCCGGTGTCCGCCTGGAAGATTAGCAGCTGGCCCTGCCCAGCAGAAGCCCTGACTGTACGAAGACTCACTCGCCGGGCGCGGCGGGCCGCG